>NW_020230080.1:34309-51885 GCF_003227715.2 Harpegnathos saltator
ATGTCCAAGAGATGTTGTCCAGCGCCACGTCCATTTTGCTAAATGACTGATTCGGTTACCTAGTGAAGGCTACATTAAACACTGAGAAAAAGAAGAAACGGACGATGAGTCTGTATAAAACACGCGCTGGGGTCGTCCTGTCCGCGCGGCGGCCGGGATCATACCGCGGAAGGCCACGTTGAATAAGCTTTTTACACGTAGTGCTCTGCGCGCGAGAATAGCTTTATGTTAGCCGCAAGACCTAGCGAATATTAGCTTGATCAGCCGAAGCTGCTGAGCTAATACATCTCAATTGAGCTCATACGAGCGAACGCTGTGAATAGACGACGAGGCCTTCTAGTGATACAATATTGCTCAAGATTTTTTTGTTGATTCGAGGAGTTTCGTATCTCAAGAATAGAATACATATATCATATATTAGGTTGTTCGAAAGTCTGTTCAATTTTTGAAATATAAAATAAGAGCGCAAACTTTACACAAAGAGGAACTTTTATTTGAAGCAAATAATGTACCGTTTGTCAACGTTCAACGACCTTGGCCCATCTTTCAGGAAGCTGCATGATGCCTTTGCTCCAAAATAAAGGTTTCTTATTGGCGAAGAATTTATCAAGATGATTTTGAGGACTTTCAAAGACTCGAATTTCTAGTCCCGAAGAAAGTTTTTTAAAGAAAGAAATAGATAGTAGTCAGATGGGGGCAAGGTCGGGTGAATATGGAGGATGAGGAACAACGTCTCATTCGAAGTCTAACAGCTTCCTACGGACAGACATTGCGACGTGAGGTCTGGCGTTATCATGATGGAAAACAATTCCACGCCTGTTGGTCAATTCAGGGCGCTTCCGTGCGATAGCAGTCTTCAGTTCGTCCAGTTGAAGGCTGTACTTCGCCGCGTTGATGGTTTCGTTTGGTTGAAGAAGTTCATAATATACCACGCCCTTAAAATCCCACCAGATACTCAGAAGAACCTTTTTCGCGTGAAGCCCCGGCTTGGCCACGTTTGCGTAGACGCGTCGCTGGTTCCCCACGACCTCTTGCGATTAACATAATTGTATAGATCCAACTTTCATCGCCTGCTATGATCCTATTCAAGAACGGTTCTTTTTGGTGCCGTTGAAGCAGCATATCGCAGACGTTCACATGTTCCAGCAACTGCCGTTCATTCATTTCGTGTGGCACCCACACATCCAGTCGACTTGAGAATCCTAGCTTCTTCAGATGGTCATGCACTGTGGAAACAGACTTGTGCAGAGTGTCGGCGAGTTCTCTAAGTGTCACTCGAGAATTTTCGTGCATGAGATCCATAAGAAGCGTTTCATCAACCTCCTGAGGCCAGCCTGAGCGAGCTTGATTTCCATGTTGAAATCGCCAGCTTCGAATCTTCGATACCATTTTCGAACTGTCTGGTGAGTGACGCAGGCATCTCCATATACTGAGAACATCTCATTCAGGGTCTGCGAAGCCGTGAAGCCACGTTTAAAGCAATATAGCATCACATGACGAAAATGGACTTTTTGGTTCTCCATTTTTCAAACTGATTTCTGACGAAATAGTTACACTTAGGAAGATCTGCGAAGTTTTCTTAGCGGGCTCATAGATCCGGGAATGTTTGTTGACAAACATAAAATCATTTAGAGCGCCCTCGTTCTTACTGATTACATAGAAATGTGGAGCGCGCGAAATTTGAAACGAACTTTTCGAACAACTTAATATTTACAAGTGAATTTATTTCTTTATTTTTGCAAAAGAATTATTTTAATATTATATACATACGGTTTGTACAAAAGTTTTCCTGCTAAACTACTGTGTACGCAATATACAGATAAGTCATTATTGAGAGAAAACAGTCGTATATTTTACACGGAATACTTAACTCTACATTTACATTTATACATTTTTTTATTCTCTAGAAATAAATGTTCAGATTCGAAGGAGGAAAAGGATCAACCGACTACTCTCTTACGACGTTACGTAGCCATATGGCAGAGAGTGTCCTGTGTAGTTGTCGAATCTACGTTTTAATAGCACAGGCATGCACAACTTGCTCTCGTCTCTCGTTACGACGTCGTGAAATGCGGTACGCCGAATCGCTCTAAAACGTAATTTATCGACGTTTTCCGCGTATCCTCCACCTTCTCATCGTCTTTTCATTTTTCGGCTATTTTTCCGGCTATTAATAAATTTTTTATACTGCTAAAGTTAATATATCGAATTTTCAAGTTTAGGGTTATCCCCTTTACTTTATAAACTTCGTGAGTTTTACCTTGCGGGGTACGCACAACGTAGGAGTAAAATTTAGGCCTCCGAATATAAAGGTCTCTATGTAACTGCCTTGGACCGGTTCTCAAGCTGACCCGTCATATCTCCCAAAAAGTTACCCGTACGCGGCTCGTACTCATTGGGATCACCGGTGCTCACAAATATGCAGGAACCGGTGTCGTAATATAATACATGGCGGTCTAATTTTTCTAAATATTCGTACAAATTTAGACGTGCCTGCACCGTCGCGTAAGCAGCTATTACTATATTTGCCATTGTTACGTCCTAGAGGAGGAACGCAACTTTTTCGTTTGCGAGTAAGGCGAACCTCGTTCGTACACGCGTGTCAGTGGACGGTCAGGGACCCGACGGGTCCTTTACTCGGGCACCGACGTACGACGAGCGGTCCGTTTTTCGGTCAGGGACGCGAATCCCTTTACCGGGGATAGGACCATGAGTTGACTGTTGGAAGGGTGGGGTGATTTTGAAATTAACTGATGGAAATAAATTAATACCATATTTATTAAAATAAGAGTGACAACAGAAAGTTATGCGGCGCGGTTTATTACAATTTATTAATTATTTATTATTTTTTATTAATTATTATTATATTATTATATTATATTATATATATTATTTATTATTAATTGAATGATATTGTGTGTATGTGTGTGTGTATGAGAAGTGAAAGAAGGAGGAAATAATAAAAAAAAAAGGAAGGAATATGAGTAAAGAGTTAGTAAGCAAAGAAAATGTAACTTACTGGTGATTCCTGGGATGCGAGAAATGAACAAGATATAACGGTTGATAGGCGGCTCCTGCTCTATAGGTTGGGATGGGTTGTGCGGCTCCCTTCCAATTGTCCAATTATGGCACAATAGCACTGATTCTAAATTTTTATTTTTGTCCCCAAAAAAAATAAGACAGAGGACGTAAGAGTATGTGTAGTGCCGAAACAAAACCGAAGATGAATTTGAGTCTAAGACGCGTTTTTACAGGTCTGACTTTGAATCTAGAATCTAAGTGAATGTGAATCTGCTCTTTTTCCTGTCTCTCAGAATAGAAGTAGTAGTAGTAGAAGTAATGTGTCGCGGAGGCGGATTACCGCGGTTTTTATAGTGATAATCGGAGGCAGAAGCTATCAGGGTGGGTAGAGAGATGGCCTTTGAGGAAGGGGTGAATTGGTCTTAGTGGGAAAAAGTCTCAGCCATTAGCGAAGTTAAAAGACATCGTGGGAGGAGACAGTTAGTTTTTGGAGATATGAATATGGAAGGGCTAGAGGGTGGAGCGTGGGTGTCTCATAGTTTTAGGTGGATATGATATGATTGGCTGAATGAATTAGGCGCGACAAGCGTGGAGGTGGATTCTTGAGATAGAGAAATGTATACAAGTGGCCGGCTGGAAAAATCAAAATGCCGTAAATCAAAGGCTGAGATCAGATTTTACGACTATCAGTGAAGTAAGCTTTGTTGGTTGACTGATAGGGCACATATGGTTTTGGATTGGGAAGATGTAAGTTTCAAGTTTTAGAGCAGGAATGCTCTGTGTTGCTTTGTTTTACTGAAGGTTTGTTAGCGCGGAGTTTCAAATTTTTATAGCTAAGACGACGGACACACTTGGCGAACACTACCCAGATATAAACTTTAAACGAAGACGTAGATTTTTACAACAGGGCACTGTTTCCTGTTATGGAATTTTCCCGAATCGCCTTTCATTTGGCGCGACGGCTGTTCGCCAGATGGGTCTGTTTCCTAATTTATATTTATATATGTATATATTCCTATTATAGTTATATTAGGAGAATATAAATCCGCGAGAAGAAAGAATTTTTACTAATTAAATCTACAGGACGTAACACCATCGAAGAAGGTACGATTCTCTTGTCGGAACCGCTACGTGACGTAGATCACGTCATCGTTTACAGGCAAAATATTTATTATTTCATGCTCAGGACTCGTGAGCAAAGATAATAAATATTCTCGCGTTGTAACAATCTCTCTAATCTCTGTATTCGGTAGATTAGAACGTTGACCGAATTTTCCCCAGAAGCAATTCAGACACAGCTTTGCAACCGAACGTGGACCGGAATTCCGTGCGATATAACGCCTATCGGGAACAACTCCCTCAACTTCTTTGTACTGATATACAACATTCTTTTGCGTTTTCGTCGTTATCCTCGCATTCGTTCGGCCAGCCGCTGGCCTCCTGCTTAAACTGTAGGAAACAATTAATATATTCGGCAAACAATCCCCCTGCCGAGTACCAGGACCGTATCGTGAGATTTTATAATTCTATATCTCGCTCACAGATGCCACATGACAACCTTTCTCAAAGGCTTTTCGTAACTCACAAAAGACCCATGTTTTTTTTGGTCACCCGGAGAAACCCCTTATGGGTATCCACGGGCCCTGGGGGGAGCCCGCGGGTTATGTCGGACTCGCACCGACAAAAACTCCGGGGTGGTGCCTCCTGCGGGGGGCGGCGTGTGGCGGTCGGGAGCACTAATTCCTTATTCCCTTCCCTAAACCGCCATCCCCTTTGGCCCCAACTAAATGGGACCTTCATCCGCCTTGGCCCCCGCGCACCACAGGACTTATGGGGGATAGTGGAGAGGGGAACCGCTGGGATAGTGGAGAGGGGAACACACATCCTTAAGGAGTGCGTGCCGCCAGTGCGAATCCAAACCGTTGCTCCAGTGCCCTCTCCATTACCCAGGAAGGGGGAGTGTTTTCCGGCCAATGCCGTTCACTCAACCACCGTTCCCGGGCCAGGGGAGCGCCGTCCTATCGACGGGTGCGAGGGGAGATCGGGGCTAGGCGTTATCTCTCTCCCCCCAGACGTGGAGGGAGAGACACCTGACCCCAGACCGGCTGTACTACAGGGCGGAGAAGGGAGGGGGGCACCCGTCCCCCTCCCTCAACCCCACCTCTGGTGTTCAAGGTGGGGTTCGGAGCCGTGACATAGGCTCCCACTCAGGTCACAGCTCCCTTTCCCTCCCCCTCTCTCTACCTTATTCTAGGGTTCAAGAGGAAGAGGGAGCCCCTACCCCAGTCGACTGACCAGGACAGCGGGGAACCTTTATCTCAGGATCGCGCAACTCGCCCCGGTCCCGCTGCGATAAGGGAAGAAGGTCCCTCTCGAAATGAGAGGGACCAGACTCCATCCCCCCGCAGCCCGAGACCGCTGGCGAACCCCCACGTCTCAAGGACTTAGCCGCCGGCACCACTCCGGCGGACCCCTTCACCGCCTGCGAGCGAGACTCCTCGCCCGCCCTCCCTGTCGCCATAACAGCGACAGCGGATCCCGCTACGCCACCATCAGGCTGGCGGCCGCGACGACGCTCCCCCGAGAGCCCCTCACCACTCCCATCCGATGGGGACGCAAGCTCACCGGACGGACCTGCCATCCTGTGGCCTGCGTCCCTTCCCTTATCCCGGCACACGGCACATTCCGGGCGCGCGACGCACACTCGCGCCGCCTGCCCGCCTCGGCCACACCGGTAACACAGCATGCTGCGATCCGCAGCCGCAGTGCAATTAACCCGGGTGTGGCCGAGGCCCCAACATCTGAAACAATGGGATGGCCGAGCCGCCAGCAGTAAAACGCTGACAGTCGACCATCCCAGTGCAAACCCACCCCTCCCTGGCCGCCCCCACCGCAGCGGCCAGGGGCAGTCGGGCCCAAACTGTGCCCCTCCCTCTGGCCCCCCACCTGAGGGGTCCGAGGGACACTGTCTCCGCAGCTCGTACTGCTGGCCAGGGCCGCCTTTACTTCCTCGGGGGTCGCCGCCTCGTTAGGACCCCCGAGGCGGACTTCCCCCTTCAGTGCCGGGCGATTCACAGTCGCCTCCGGCAACACCTCCCTAAGGCGGACCGTCAACCGGTCCGCCTTTTCGTCGCCAAGGCCTGGGTCCTTGATCCGGATCAATAGGTCCCCGGCGGCATTCCTCCCTACGTCCGCCCCGGGGATCCCGAGGGAGATTTCTTCCATAGCCCGCCTCAGTGCCCCCGCGTAGGAGGACCCCGAAAGGAGGGGCGAGACGAACCGTGACCGCGGTTATTTGTGGCAACCGCGGCCACTTCTCTCTCCCTTTCAGGACAGAGGGCCCAGAGAGTCGCTGCATGGTAGCCTGTGCCGATACCGCAGCCCCCCGTCTCAAAATCCCCTTCCCCATCCCCGAAGGAGGGGGAGCCGGGGCGGAATAGCGGAAACCAGCTCCCCTCCGACACCCTCCCCAACTCCTTTCTTCTTTCTTTTCCTGCCGGCTACTGTGGCCCCCACCTCCTCCCTACATCTTCTGCCCTCCTCATCGGTGGAAGGCGGTGCCCGGTTCAGTGAGAGGTCAAGCGACAAAACCCTCCTCCCTGGGCCCTCCAAAATCACCGTCTATACCCCCATTTCCTTTCTTCCCACCTCTCCTTCCACATCCATTGGGGTGAATGGGGCCGCGTCCACCGACGCGTCCGTCTGGGTGGACGCCTCCACCCCCTCACCCTGCCTACTCTCCAATCTCTTCCTCTCATCCCTTTCCTGCTTAAGCATCTCCGCCCACACTTCCCTTTCCTTCTGGAAAGTGAGTTCTCTCTTTCCCTTCTTCTTCCGGAGAGTTTTTAGCTCCTCCTCCGTTTCCTCAGCATACATGCAGAGCTCCTTCCTGCACGTCTGGCTAATCATCAATTTCCTTTCTAGCCCCGCATTCCTGTCTTCCAGTCCTGCAGCAGCAACCACCAGCTGCTGCATGTACCTAAGGCTGGAGTCAATTACCTCCTGGAGCCTCTTCTTTTGTTGGTTCCCGAGGCTCTTGTTTGTTCCACACTCGTTAATCTGCCCCCGCAGGTAACTTTTCCATTCTCCGCACATCCTCGGGGAGTAGGGACTCTCTTCCACCTCCATCTTCTCTCTTTCTCCTGCAGCTCCCGCCTCCCCCAGCTCCCCCTCCGAAGGAATGAGGGAGTCGTCGGAGTCTCTTCCTTCTTCTTTTTCCTCCCCATCATGATCCGAACCCCACGGATCAAACATCTCCGGATGAACCGCAATCTCTGCCAGAGACATGCGCTCATCGAGAGGGAGCTCCTCTAGCTCCTCCTCATACTCCACCTGCGCCGTGCTGGTAGACGCCACCGGTTCAGCCGGGGCCAAGCCAACCGGCCTCCCCGGGTCCCCTCCTGGGTTACTCCCCTCCTCTAACTTCACGGGAGAACCCACTTCCCTCCTCCTCTTCCTCTATTTTTTATGAGAATCTGCCACTTCTGTTTAACACCCACGACTCCTGACGGCTTGACCGGTCGGGCATGCCTGCACCATGGAAAACTCCGTGGTGTCCCCGAGTTCCCCCGGGGAACCGGTCTATGTCACTGGCCCGGGGGAGAGGCATCGCGGGCACTGGACTCCAGCCCCCTACTCCCGCCCCACTCTCCATTAAGGGAAGTGAACCGGTTTCGGGGGTCCCTGGCCTCCGACCTCCAGGGCACCGTCAGGAGCGCCGCCACGCGGGGGGCCCTGTGGAAGGAGTTAGGTCACCGGTATTGCACCCCACCGAGACCGCTCCCCCACGGCAGCCAGCAATACTCCTCTGCCCAGGGGATGGGTTTAGGGAAGATGCGATCCCCATCCCCTGGGCTCGCCCCGGGGGACCAGGCCCCGACCTTGGAATACGTCCGAGCGGCCCGGATCCCCCCGCCACCCCGGGTACCATGGAGGGTCCCAAACCTCCACGGTGTGCAGACACGGGTGTGGCCCGTCCCTTCGGGCTGCCGGAGCACCGGTGTCCAATGCCAGAGGGGCGGTGTCCCCATCCTTTCTTCCACGAAAAATGGTCGACTGTGGCCACCTGGCCACACCGTCATATCATCCCTGGGTGCTCTTAGTCCAGTCCCTCAATACAGACCACTCCGGCATGGTATGACCTGCCAGGGGCCGAAACCCCCGCCGGCACAGCTCTGTGCATCATTGGGACCTTCAAACCTCCCCACCACGACAAGGTGGCACCCGCGGGGAGGTCACAAGAGACCCACGTGCCTTCGAATTCACGAACGGCTGGATTCTCATGTGTACACGCTATTTGCGAGAATGTTTCGCAGCAGCTGCGACAGACTGCGAACAAATATTTACCTTGCGTGCGAAACGGAAGTACGGGATGCAAGAGTTCGCGTGGTGCGAGTACATTGCATTGTACGAGTCCTCTCACTGTAGTAAAGTTAAAATCAGGAGTCACACCGACTAAGTTGGAGCACTCTTCGCCCTAGTAAACTTCCGGATGCCTGATCGGAAAAGCACCCGTCTTCAGTACGTAGGGGTATAGAGAGCATACGTCAACGTGACGCATCTTTTCCTCCCCCGTAACTTCGTACCGTAAATTCGTATGACGATATTCCCCGTGCGGCCCCCGAACAATGCGTCGCGAAGATCGAGGGGCATGGTCCTCAGCATCGAGTGATTTTCTACAAAATCGCGCATCTCCTGATTCTCTCTCATCTCTCGATTGAAGACGCATTCCCATTTCTCCGTAAGGAAATATCCCTGTTTATGAAGACGACTTGACGTTGCGAATGTGCGTTCGTAGCGTGTGTCGATCGTATCCGCGTGTACACAGGTCGAGAGTGGCCTACCGCGGTTCACTCGAAAACATACAGGACATCCGTGCCAAAAACATCCGTGAAATTGTAGAACGTGTCTTTGCGGTGGATTTTCCGGCTCGTAATAACCGTCAACTAATGTACCATCTGATAAACACTGTTCCTGTCCTCTATCGGCATGAATTACAGCGCGTCCGAGTTCGCGTTCCTTCCACAATAACCATTGAAGAGCTTTGTGCGATTGATTATTGGCATATCTGTAACCTCCCGTCGGAATGATACCTATCTCTTTCTCACGTAAAAAGTTTTTCCGGAAAACTCGCATACAAGTGGAAGCGATGGTTGTAAATTCTTCGAAGGGACATACTCTTCCCCGCTCCAAAAAAATTTTACGAAAGGCGAGACATGCTCGACGAGGAATATCCATGTCGTTGCGACAATAGTCCACTATCTCTCGTTGGAAATCGAACTCGACGTTTTTACTAACCATCTCCGCATGTCACGCTAAAAACTCTTCACGTTCATCCGATTTTATCGTATTTGGTGAGAAATACCGAATATCAGGTAATAGACCGGTGTAATATTGGTTTTCGACGGTATCAAACAAATGAGGGAATAACCCTTTGCCTAAAATGCCCTTCAACCCGAAAGCTTTTCGCAGCATTGACAATCGCATCGGCATATAATTAATGTTGTCTATGAATTTAGTTCGGCCAACGGTTAATAGTACAATTTTCGTACCGTTTAAAATAAGTTTTGGTTCAACGTAGTTGCTACTTTTGACCAAGTAGCGGAGAATAAATTGCGAGTCGAACGCACTTGCGTTATGCGCGATGCAAATGATCTGTTTGAAGCTCTTCGTTGGTCTCGTGGCAAAATCGACAAATTGCTTCACCGGATCATTGTGAAATATTAATTCACGCACACCACACCAACGACAACGCGCCGTCATGTCGTCTATCTCCATATACGAATCACATATTTGCTGCGCGACACAAAGTGTAACCACGTGTATTTTAACATTTTCGCTGCCTTCGACTGCATCATCCTGCCACGTCTCAAAGTCATAAAACACAAATGCGACGCGATCTTTCTTTCTTTCACATGTTTATACGTTCTTATTATTTTCATCCTCCATTTCAGTTTCACTAGCGTTTTCCGCTTACGTTGAATTTTCTGATAATCCGTCGGTGTGACGAAGCGGGCGCATGAAACACAGGTGATTCAGTGGTTTCGACGACACACAAAAACGACAATAAACAATGCCGCATTTGTATTTTTTCTTAAGTTTTGCAAACGACCGCATTTGTTACAAATCCGGAGAATGCTGCAGACGCTCGATAATGTCTCGACATTGTATGACTTTGGGGTATGATGACGCTCGAAGCATACGGTACCGTAAAACGCACGTTGACACATGTTACATATGAATCACTGATCGATTGCGAGCTGTTGGTCTGCGCTATACAAGACGTTATGTATGAAGCTGTCAATAAATAAAAACAATATTGTACAACGTTTAATAAAAACATTTATTTTAAAATGTACAGATGTTTCTTCCAACACGTTTATCCCCTTTCACTTCGTTTGACGTTTTTTCTAGAAAGCATTCCAGATCGGCGTACACCATGAATGGGACCCACTCCTTTTCCGCTGTTGTTTGTAAAAGCTAAGGCACTTATTGTCCTCCGTTAGCAGGTTGATTGTGCAGTCATTCAACCTGTTGCAATCTATAGGGTGTCTCTCAAATTTTTCGTTGGAAGAAAATAATGCAAACAACTAAAACGAAAAAGGAAAATGATTATTATGAGTTTCTCTTTTATATCATATTTGTTACACATTGTATTCATAGGATATCCTTACCGATCACATAGATATTAGGTTGGGGAAAAAGAAATCCATTATTTTTTCGTTTACTTCAAGGCTTTATTTAACATAGTTAGGATTGTTCGATTTTGGTCAAATAAGCACCGTTTTGTTCTACAATTTGTCGCCATTTTAAAGGTAATTTCATGATCCCTCTTTCATACAGGGTTTTTCAATTGGTATGGGTCGATGTTGGCAGCCTGTGGCGGCCATGTTGTTTTGGCGGTGTCTGTCTAATCTTATTTGTTTATTATTCAGTCACTGATGCCAAATCACCATGACAAGTTACACGATTGAGCAGCACGTCCAAATGATAAAACTTTATTATAAATAAGTGTTCGTTAGTGCAAACGTTGCGCGCGTTGCGCCCATTTTACGGCAGACGCGGTGGCCCTTCAAAGTCGACTCTCCAACGTTTGGTGGCCAAATTCGAGACGACCGGTTCGGTAAACGATCAGCCAACACCCGTACGTCAAAGGAACGCCAGATCGGCCGAGAACATCGCCACTGTAAGTGAAAGTCTGTAGGAGAACCCGAGGCAGTCAATTCCTCGCCGTGCACAAGAACTCGGCCTTTCGCAGGCTTCAACTTAGCGAATTTTGCGTCGGGACTTGGGCCTGCACCCGTACAAGATCGAACTGGCCCAGGAGCTCAAAGTTAATGACCATAGACAACGCCGTTTGTTCGCTGACTGGGCTTCGGAGTATTTGGAAGAGGACCCCAATTTTGGCCGAAAAATCATCTTTAGCGACGAGGCGCATTTTTGGATGAATGGCTATGTTAACAAGCATAATTGCCGTATATGGCACGACGCCAACCCACACGAGATTCAACAGGTAGCAATGCATCCACCAAAAGTTACTGTTTGGTGCGGATTTTGGGCCGGCGGCGTCATTGGTCCGTACTTTTTCAAAAACAACGTTGGTAAGGCCATCACCGTCAATGGCGAGCGCTATAGAACGATGATAACCAATTTCTTTTGGCCCAAATTAAACGATATGAACGTGGACGACATGTGGTTCCAGCAGGACGGCGCTACGTGCCACACAGCGGACGCCACGATGGACATTCTGCATGAACGATTTGAGGGTATGGTTATCTCTCGCAGAGGTGACGTGAATTGGCCACCAAGATCGTGCGATTTGACCCCGCTAGACTTTTTCTTGTGGGGTTTTCTGAAGTCGCAGGTCTATGCCAATAAGCCGCAATCGACCGATGCCCTTAAAGTCAACATAACCCAGGCCATCGCTCAAATTCAGCCGGATCTATGCGGCAGAATCATTGAAAATTGGACCACTCGGATCCGTGCCACCGTGAGAAGCCGCGGCGGACATTTGAACGATGTTATATTCCATAATGGCATACATGGGCCTTTCAAATAAAGAAAGAATTTCATTAATACCTCACACACAGCTTGTTTTATTCCATTGCAACATCGACCCGCCCTTATTGAAAAATCCTTTAGAAGCCCTGGTCCTTATTTACAAAAAACTCGACTAAGCGATTTTCACAGTCTTCTCTTGAGGTCAATTTCTTACCATCAAGGAAGTTTTGTAATGACAAAAACAGATGATAATCGCTTGGTGCCAGGTCTGGACTATAAGGTGGATGCATCAAAACTTCCCAACCAAGCTCTCGGAGTTTCTGACGAGTCACTATAGACGTATGTGGCCTGGCATTGTCTTGATAAAAAACAATTTCTCTCCTATTGACCAATTCTGGCCGCTTCTGGTCGATCGCTAGCTTCAAACGGTCCAATTGTTGACAATAGAGGTCCGAATTTAGTGTTTGGCCATATAAAAACAGCTCATAGTGCATGATTCCTTTATAGTCCCACCAAACACTCAGCAAAACATTCCCGACCGTTAATCCTAGTTTGACCACCGTATGAGCCGTTTCGCTGCGCTTTGACCACGATCGTTTTCGCACAATATTGTCGTATGTAGTCCATTTCTCATCCCCAGTCACCATCCGTTTCAGAAATGGCTCGATTTCGTTCCGTATGGTCAAGGCTTCGCAGATTGAAATTCGGTCCATCATGTTTTTTTGCGTCAATTCGTGTGGCACCCAAACATCGAGCTTTTTTTTTGAATCCAGCTTTATGCAAATGGTTTAAAACTGTTTTATGGTCGATCTTCAGCTCCTGGGCGATACTACGACTGCTAACATGCCGGTCTACTTCGATCATTTCCATAATTTTATTGACATTTTCGACGACGGGCCTACCTGTACGAGATGCATCTTTAACATCAAAATTACCGGACCGGAATCGACGAAACCAAAATTGTGCGTGATTAGCTGTGACAGTATCGGGACCATAAACACCATTCTCAATTTCAGCCGCCTGGCTTGCATTTTCACCTTTATCGAAGCAAATTGTAAAATATACCCAATTTTCTCTTCGTTGATATACGTCTTTTACGTGCTATAACTCACAATTTAATCGACAAATCACAAAACCGTTAAAGAATTTTTTTTAGTACGGAATGTCACTTTTCCAACAAATATAAATATTAACCTATGCGATTAATACATCACGTGATATATACCACTAAAGCCATCTAGCGGAAAAATAATGGATTTTTTTTTTCCCCAACCTAATATTTCTTGCATTTTTCTTTATTTAGTTGCATGCTCACAAGGTAGGACACGTGCTTTTCCTTCTTATCGAGACGTATCGAAACGATCGTACATGATTCTTCCTGCTCCTTTTTATCTTGTATAGTGTATTGGACGAAGTTTTTGTACCGTATATAAGAATTCTGTTTTAAATGTCATATTAGTACATATTGGACACAGATTGCATGGTGTTATTTGGTAGACAGGGTTTCTACAGTTTGAAAAAATACACCATTAATCGCACCGTGTCTTTCGCGTGATGTGTTCTCGCACTGCAAATATTTCTGTCACTGTATCGCGTATACCACCAAAAAACATGATGTGCAGAACTGCAGATTGCTTCCAGTATTGTATGGAAAATAAATGCAACACACTTTTGTTTGACCATTCAAAGTATTAATTTTTGAACTTTCAGTTTCTTCTTTTTCACTCGCTAATTGATCACTATTGTCACTATCATAATTACTATCATCGGTGAGTATATGATTTTATGTCTTCTTCGTCTTCTATTTCTTCGTCTTTTACTTCGTCGTCTTCTACTTCTTCATGCTCTATGTTTTCGTGATCCATACTGAAAGAGCTTCGACTGGGAAATATATTACACACAAATTAAATCTATATGCTTCACTTTTGCCACTCTTCTCGTCAATCTTTGAAGAATTGGCGACGACACTTTCTCAGCATTTTCTTCGATATTACTCAAACACGGACCACCGGAATATATGACTGTTGCGGAGAAGTGAATGAAAAACGAAAGACTGTGTCTTCGTTAGCTTTCCCTTTACCCTATTTACCACGTTTTAAGAAAATTTTCTCCAAACTGAATCTTCGAAAAGTAAAAGTGGAAAAATTATCGGTAATAATCTCCTTTTAATAAAGGGCCTAATCTTTTAGTGTAAACTTAACGAAAATTTTCCCACAAATGTGGCGGTGAACAAAGTATATCCATATCCTCAGAGAAGCGCTTTCAGATACTGGGCGTTATTGTTACAGAGGTTTATTTCACTATCTTAAGAAAATATAAAAACGGTACAACTTTTGTGTATATTATTTAAACAAGATAAACAGCTATAGGTCTTTTTCGAAAAATAGCCCTCACATACGTAAAAGGGACCAAGTGCATTCAACTCCCAGAAAAATGCTTCCAGAAACCGAATGTTATTGATATAGTAGTCTACCTCTTTATTCTAAGTAAATATAAAGCGATATCTTTTGAACATATTTTGAACGAGCTAAGTATCTATAGACCTTTTTCGAGAAATTGTTCTCACGCTTGTAAAAATAAACGAAGTATTTCCAGTCCCTAGAGAAACGCTTTCAGAAACTGTATGTTATCGATACAGAAACTTATCACCCATCCTAAGTAAACATGAATGATACATCTTTTGTGTGCAACAAAATGATATATCATTTTGAAAAAGATAAGCAGTTGTAGACTTTTTATGTCTGCGCATCACCATCCCCACTACTTTTTCTATTCTCTACGGGGAAAGACATATGGAACTGAGACTGCTCAATCGTTCGAGCTTCGTTGCTTCTACTCGTTGCATAGCTAGTTCACGTGTGAGTCATTTACAAGTTCTTGCAAGAATAATGTCCGTCGCTAACGTGAACGCTGATCTTAAGAAGACATCGAACAGCCTCTCTACAGAAGTGAGAAACGAACGCAACATGCTTCTATGCACGACTTACGTTCTTAACAATTCGGACACTAAGAGGGCACAAGTTGGGTTGCGCACTATGTACGACGTGGGAACATTTGGCCGGCGATCAAGATAATGGGAAACACGGCTTCAGGAATATTTCTTGATTTAAATACGTGGGAGAAATTTAGAGATATTATACTCACTGCAAATTCTTACTTGTGCGAAAAAAAATAAGAATATGCCAACCCCTATCATCATTAACGACATTATCGTCAACTTTACCTCTGCGTACGGTGCACGGGCTATAATGGTGAGCCAGCGAGAGAAAATGGAGGACGGGCCTATGAAGAAGACATCGAAGGACTCTACGCATTTGAAGCAGCCACCGTTGAAGAAGCGTAAACTGTACACGGAAAATATTGTAATGCAGAAGACTACTTTCGATGGTCTGGAAACTATCGCGAAATGTATCGACGTTAGATACAAGCATTTACAATCGGTTGCAGCTCTTGTAAATAATTGTAAGTGTATTTTAATATCCGAGTTAGAGAGACATAAACGAAGATTTCGTGAAACGGACGCTCACTGCTGAATATCGAGAAATCGAAGAAAACGTACGACGCCAAATAAAAAATTTATCATTTTTAGACTCGTACTTTAATATTGTATTCTATGAATTAACCTCGATTCATTCAAATGAAATTATAACGAAATTGTAACGAATGCAGAGTGCTACGAATGCTTGCAAAACTACGAATGTAACTTCAAAAATAAAATGTGAATTTATTCTATAAATATTTTGTGCATTCCTTTCCCTTCACCTCTTCTCTCTTCCCTATGATTTTCTAGTTCGAGGTAATAAATCTCTTCGTAAATTTTCGAAATCGAAAGTGGGGACTCTCACAGGTAAAAATATTCGACTAGACATAGACCGGAGGTATCATCTTCCAACAATTGAGGATTTCTTTTGTCTTTGAAATTATCGTCGTCTGCTCGAACATGATTCATTTAAATGAAATTATATGTGAAATTGTAACAAATGCCGAGTGCTGTGAATGTTTGCGAAGCTCAGAATGTAACTTTAAAAATAAAATGTGAATTTATTCTATAAAAAATTTTGTGCATTCCTTTCTCTTCACCTCTTCTCTCTTCCCTATTATTTTCCAGTTCGAGGTAATAAATCTCTTCATAAACTTTTCGAAATCGAAAGTGGGGACTCTCACAGGTAAAAATATTCGACTAGACATAGACCGGAGGTATCATCTTCCAACAATTGAGGATTTCTTTTGTCTTTGAAATTATCATCGTCTGCTCCAATACGCGCACACACACGCATACACACACACACACATACTCACACGACGCAAGAGCAGTGACTTCGTGGTTCGAGTCTCATAGGGCCTAGAATTTTCCAAATTTTCGCGTGAGACGTCGATACTTTCCATATATATACAATATAACTAGTTTCCATCAAAGTATAGAAGTAGCGTAGTGCATAAGACTCCAGAGCCGGTGGACCCAGGTTTCGAATTCGAGCAAGACCTACAGGATTTTTCCAGAGAACACGCATGCGAGGACACACGCGGGATCTCCACACACACATGCATACGCACACGCACACCTCACCCTATTCTACGAGTACGTCGTGAAGCCCGTTTCTACCAGAGAGCAGCAGTAGCACAGTGGTAAGACGGTATAACTCAAGAACCACAGAGGGACCTGATTCGAATCCATGTTGGACCACAGAGTTTTTAAAATTATTTTAAGCAGTTATGAAATCAATTTTAAATTGAATAGATTTTCCCGCTTTTTTGTGATTATGCAATGTTGACATATAGCTATTAAAAAGAACATATAGTTTGGCGAAAGGCCCAACATAACCTTCAAAAGTATTCAGTTCAGTACAGTCAAAAATGGCACTGCATTCTTTACGAATTTCAACAAGGAAAAAATGCTGCGAATCGATTTGTTCCTTCCTCGACGAAGGTGTTGTATCGTACGATGTGTGCGCATTTTAGTTTAAGCGGTTTAAAAGCGGTAATTTCAGTCTAACCGACAAACAACGCCCTGGAGGCCCTCCGAAGTGCGATAATGATGATTTGGAACAACTGCTCGCTGAGAATTCGGCATAAACACAAAAAGAGCTTGCAGAACAGTTGGGAGTAACGCAGCAAACGATTTCCAAACGCCTACATGAGATGGGAAAGATCCAGAAAGAAGGAAAATGGGTGCCTAACCGCATGAACTCATTGAAACCAACAAAATCAACGAGTGGCAGCGTATCTTTCTCTTTTCAATAAGCAGCGTCGAAAGTCTTTCTTGTGGAAAATCGTTACAGGCGATGAGAAATGGATACTCTATGACAATCCGAAACGCAGAAAGTCATGGGTAAATCTCGGCGAATCATCAAAATCGGTCGCAAAAACCCAATCGCTTCGGAAAGAAGGTCCTTCTCTGCATTTGGTGGGATATCAAGGCATGCTTTATTATAAATTGTTGGAACCGGGTGAAACAGTTACTGCGGACTGCTACCAACGTCAATTAATCTGCTTGAGTCAAGAATTGGAACGAAAACATTCGTATACTGGCAAAGGAGAACGTCCAGTGAAATTGA
>NW_020230081.1:0-92500 GCF_003227715.2 Harpegnathos saltator
AAAAGAGAGAGATGAACTTAATCTCTTCCGAGCGGAATGATTCCGCGCGCCGCGCCGGCTTGCGCCGCCGTGGCGCGCCGGTCATTACTGTCGGACGATGTACGAGCGCGAATGGACACACACGGTGGTGCGTATCGCTCGCTCTCTCTCTTTCTTTCTTTCTTTTTCTCTCTCCCTCCCTCTCTTTCTCTCGTACACGGGCGGTATACATGGCTAACGTGGTGTTGTTGCATCCCGCGTGTATGCGCGCCGTCGTTGTCCATACGTATCGCAAACGAGGCAGCCGCGCGTTCGCTCCTTCTCTCTTTCTCTCTCTCTCTCTCTCTCTCTCTCTCTCCCCCTCTCAGAGGGGCCTTATAGCGGGGCCCCTTCTCAAGCTCGTCCGGCAACTCCTCACGATTGAGTCATCCGGCACGAGAAAAGGACCACCTGGCGAGGAGAGCCGATGCATCTAACGATACGCCGCACGGCGGGCTTCGGGGCCCTCGTGGCTTCTCCCCCCGCGAGCCTTTCCCCTCTCGACGCGGCCGCCCCGCTACCTCCTCCTTCGGCGGACCGGGCCCGTTCTCCACCCTGAGACTCTCTCGTTCTCTTTTTCTCACTCGTTCGCTCGCTCGTTGCCGCTTACCCTCGGGCGTGCAGGACACACGCGGCCGCTCCTTCGTCTTCGGAGGACCCGACAGAGGAGAGAGAGAGAGAGAGAGAGAGAGAGAGAGAGAGAGAGAGAGAGAGAGAGAGAGAGAGAGACGCGCGTTTCGGTAATTGCACGCGTTTCGCCGCTTCTTATCCCTCTGTGAGCTGCGCGGCCTTTTTGCGGAAGATCCCGCGGACTTGGAGCGGTGGCTCTTTCAAGAAGTCACTGCTCCTTCGGCTGCTCGTACGAAGCGCCGAAAGCCGCTCCCTCGCCGCCGTTTCCCGCTTTATGTTTCGCGTCCAGGTAATGACAGGCGCGCACGCACGCACGCACGCGTGTTGCGTGCGTGCGCGCCCGCTTTGAAGCCCCACCGATCTTCTTAATGTCACCACGCAACGACCGGGCGGGCCCCGCGAGCAGCAGAGGTCGTTGACTCGGCCCGCGCGATCGGGAATCGAGATTAGATTCGGCGCGACTGTTCCGGATGTTTGGGAGCGCCCCGCGCGATACGACGCAGGACGACGGATCGTCCACCGTCGGCGAGTACGCGAGAGAGAGAGAGAGGGAGAGGGGGGGCGTTCTTCGCGCTACGCTGCATTCCGTCACACAGAAAAAGACAGAGAGAGAGAGAGGGGGGGGAGGGAGAGAAGCTCTCGTCCTTCGGAATTCGTCCAGAGCCCATCCGCGGGGAGATTAGAGGCGTGTCCTTGGCGACGCTCTCGTTAACGCGCGCCACTAATTGGAATGCCGTCGCGCAATAAAGAAAGCAGAGAAAATTATTCCCGCGCCCGGTTGAGGAGCGCGCGCACGGGCTGCCCTCCGGGAGAGATTTCGCTTTCTCCCTTCCGCGGAGGAGAGGAACGATCGGGCGGGACGGGATTACATTACGCGAGCACGGCTCGCTTCGGATTTTTTTCGCGGCGGATCTCTCTCTCCCTCTCCCTCTCTCCCTCTCTCTCTCTCTCTCTCTCTCTCTCTCGACGATTCCCCCTCCGCGAAAATCCCCGCTTCTCGCGACTCGTGGGAAGCGCGCGAGCGCTCCGGGACACCCTGTATATCGTGTGCGAACAAGCCGCCGCCGCGGGGCAGTATCGCGAGGAGAGCGTGTGACTTTTTGCCAAAGAAGCCTCGCAGATTGCACACCTGTGCGTGGCCGAGCCGCAGGAGAGACCTCACCTATCGAGCAACTGGTCTCCCCATTGACTTTTTCTCCCTTCGCGCACCCATCGCCCCGCGCACGCCTCGGCACGCTTTCGTGTTCTCCTCCTCTCTCTCTCTCTCTCTCTCTCTCTTGTTCTTCCTTTTCCGCGCCTGCCCGCCACATCATCGTGCCACCCTCCGCGATTTCCACCGCCCCATTATGCGTAAGACGTAAAGCGCGCGCGTTCCCCCCCTGCCTCCCCCCATATCCCCTCGTCATCGAGTCGAAGCTCTCGCGCTCTTCTAATGCCCGTTCCTACCAACAGCCGATTAAACCTGAGTCCTTCGTCCGGATGGAGTTTGAATTCTGGCTCGGGGGAGGGAGAGATCGTGACTCTTGGTTTAATCCCACGTTACTCGGAACGAGCGTAAAAATGTTCGCCGGGGTGTGATCGGTATCATTCGCCGCCGGCTCGAAAGTGTAACGTAATACCCGGCAAAGGGCGTTCTCTGCCGTGCCGGCGCGAAATCCGTCGTAATAATACCCGAAGCTTCGACACTTGGATCTTGAAGTCTCGATGAAGTCGCGCGATCCGCTCGGTAGCGGAAAGATATCGCCGGGCGCCGAGTGTATTCCACAGGATACTCCGAATCCGATCGCAGCGAATCGAAAGATCAAAGGTTGCGCTCGCTCGGCTTCAGCGATCGACACTGATTCATCCCCGGTGTGAGAATAAAGAGGGAAACGGAGGAAAAGTGCGGCCGACGAGCGGCGACTCAGAGGAGCCACCGCGATGAGAACTCGCATCGAGAGAGAGAGAGAGAGAGAGAGAGAGAGAGAGAGAGAGAGAGAGAGAGAGAGAGACGACTCCCGCTGTCGCTCGAGCCCCTCGCTTTATTAACCGGTGACCGATTCCAGTCTGTAAATTACGACGAGCTCCGGGCTATCGTTGCGACGCGTTATCATCCGGCGATACCTTCATAACCGGGCGCGCGCGCGCGCTACATCGCCGGTTAAAAAGCGCCATTACTTACACGTCGGGACGACGGAGTCTTACGGAGCGACCGGCCGGTTCTCTCGCGCCGCGCCGGTGCGAAATATAATGTAATCTGCCTGTAAGTAAGTCGAATGTTTCGCCTCGTGAGATCGTGCTCGCCCGGGACCCCGTGCGTTTACCGTTTCCTTCTTTTTTCTCCTCTTTTCTCTCTCTCTCTCTCTCTCTCTCTCTCTGTCGCTCGAGCGAACGAACGCTCCTTTTTCTTTTTACATAAGCCGGCTCAATTACGACTCGGTCGTGTCAGAGGCGAGCGACGCCTCGTCTCGCCTCACCTCGTCTCGCCTCGCCTCGCCTTCGCCTTGGCTCGCCTCGCGGCGCGCATATATCGGTGTACTTTATGCCTCTGTGTGGTCTGGTTGTCAATGCATCGCGAAATTTAAGATAAGATCGCGCGGGCTTAAATCCGGTCGACACGGCCGGCCGCGCCATTACCGGAATCGGGGCCAAGCCGAAAGTTAAGTCCCTCGCGTTCCCGAACTCTAAAATGTACCGGTGCAACTGCCTCTAATTTATGGCGCCTTTACGCGTCCCGGTCCTCCCAGATTTTCTCACACGTGTAAATCCCACTCGGTTTCCCAGCGCCGCCGCTGGCGGAGGAGGCGAGACGAGCCGCGGCCACTGCGTCGTCTCTCTCTCTCTCTCTCTCTCTCTTTTCCCCTTCTCGACGCGCGGAGGAGGAAACTCGACGGAGAATACGGTCTTTACTCGGACCAATTTCACTCACGACGGCTTCATCAACGGCTGCGTTTCCACGCTGCGGTTTTCATCTACGGCGGGAGCAGCCGAAGAATTCGCGCGCGCGAATCGACACGCTTTCGTCGAACCGTCCAATCGAACGTTGAATTACGATTTCTCTCTCTCTCTCTCTCTCTCTCTCTCTCTCTCTCTCTCTCTCTCTCTCTCTCTCTCTCCGCCGGGCAGGCCAAGTGTGAAAAATTATCTCGTGTGGTGTTCACTCGTCTGTTCGGACCGGTTGTTCCAACTTCTTGGTGAGTTAACTGATAGTTAAGTCATATGTTTATCTTTGTTTTTCCTTCAATTTAAACGGAGACAGATGTATGATTTAACCATCAGTTAACTTACTAACCTCGAGAGACCAGGAGGAACCGCACGCGTCTCCGATCGTTCGTTCGAGCGACGCATGGCTTTCTTCGTCGGCCGAGCTTCATCGAATGTGTCGATCAAACGGCATTTTTTCGTCGGTTGGACTATTCTCAAGCATATCGCTCGCCAGCTTGATTTTGCCCACGCGGAATACGACAATTTGCTCTCTCTCTCTCTCTCTCTTTCTCTCTCTCTCTCTCTCTCTCTCTCTCTCTTTCTCTCTCTCTCTCTCTCTCTCCCCCCCCTTTCTCCGGACTTGGTGCGCAACATTATTCCGAGATGTGTGACGATGCTAATTAGGTGCGAGCGAGCGCAGCGCTTGGACGAAAGATGAGTCAGCGTGTGCGACGAAGGGCAGTCTTTTGCTCATTGTAGCACGACGTATGACGATAAACTCGCTCGAGAATCGGTCCGATGGAAAAAAGGAGGGGGGGAAAAAAGAACTGACTTTGCGCGCGAGTACGTGTACTTTGACGTACGGTTAAATGGATCGATCACGCTGGCGAAACTTCCAAGATGAAAGACCACACAGATAGCAGCCGCGAGACGTAATTGGATCGATTAAATGCCCGACAATCTCGGATTGTCGGTCGGTTAGTTAAACATTTTCTTTTTCTCCGCTACGCCAACACCGCTGCGGGGGAGCGACGGCGGTTTTCCATGCCCAACGAAATCAATTAAATCGCAACGAGGAGGAGCCAGAGGGAAAGAAAGAGAAAAAGAAAGAATGAGAGAGAGAGAGAGAGAGAGAGAGAGAGAGCGAGAGAGCGAGAGCGATCCTCCGGTGCTCTCTTTGGGACAAAGCCGCCGATCGCGATTCACACCGGACACGTCCGTTCCGAGAAAGTCGATCTCCGCAGAGAAACGAGACAGATCTCGGAACGTGTCCAGTCTGTCGCGGGTGCTCGCCTTTGGGAATCCTTACAGAGAGGGGGGCGAGAGAGAGAGAGAGAGGGGGGGGGAGGGGGGAGAGTCTTAACGATCTCGGG
The DNA here is from genome assembly GCF_003227715.2 of Harpegnathos saltator. NCBI lineage: Eukaryota > Metazoa > Arthropoda > Insecta > Hymenoptera > Formicidae > Harpegnathos > Harpegnathos saltator. The sequence goes on from NW_020230081.1 coordinate 4,926, forward strand.
ATCCGGGCGACTTTGGGGGCAAATTATCGGCCTGCGGCCAATTACCAGGTGGAGGCGCCGATATACAGAGGAGAGCGGTTGCGAGAGAGTTCCGAGAATCGTCCGCGGCTAAAAATAAGATCCCACCCGGGAGCGGTGATTATGTTCCGAAAAAAGAAGAACCAGGCGAAACGCTCTCCTCGTGTGCAGGTGGCGGTGGGATGGGCGAGGGATAGGATGATGATACGGACGAAGGCAGAGAGAGAGAGAGAGAGAGAGAGAGACGAGGAGGAGGGGGGAGAGCGAGAGCGAGAGAGGGGCGGGGGGGAGAGGGCGAGAAGAAAGAGAGCGAGAAAGGAAGGCCCCCGCTCGTGGTGGATCGTGCGCTGAGGCCCCCGTTAATGAAGTTGTCGGTTGAGGACGTTTACAGGTGGGGCCTACCTGCGTGTGGTCCATTCACAGCGACTGCTGCAGGACTGGTTAAGAGTTGCTTTACATCTCTACCCGTGTGCAGGTCGGGCCGGCCGCGGCAGAAAGCCCGTGAGGAAGAACGCGAGTGAGAGGGCCGGGGCGGGGCGGGGCGGGGCGGGGCGGGGTGAGACGGGGAAGGGAGAAGGTGACGGGGTATATTGGTATATCCAAACGTATGTCCGTCGTTACGTACACAACGAGCGATTCTCGCGCTCTCCCGCGCGGTCCCGCCGACGACGACGTGCGCAAACTCGAGTTCCCGGTTTCTCTCTCTCTCTCTCTCTCTCTCTCTCTCTCTCGGCCGCGGGTCATATTTTTCTCCGAAGTTTTGCCTCTCCCCCCCCCCCCCCGTCGCGTCCGGGGCCGTTCCGCAGGACTTGGTCGTCGCGCGTCGCCCGGCCGAGAGTGCGTGGACCGGCCCGATTGAGAGGAATAGAGAATTGGGACGAGCGGGAGGGGGGAGGGGGAGGAATAAAAGAGAGGAAACAGCTCTTTTCTCTCAAGCGAGAGAGAAGAGAGGTGCTGCTTGCGTGTGAAAGTAGCGTGTAGACGAAGAAGCGAATCGACGAATTTGCCGAGGCTGTCCGTTATCCCCGCGGCTGATGTAACGCGCTATTGACCGGCGAGATTATGGCGTGTTTCGAACGCGTGTGATAAATAATCGATTGCAAAAACGGCAAAAAGTAACGGGACTGGAAAACGGGACATGGAAGTGTTCCTCAGCGATTCCGCGATAAGCCCCGCAGGAGAGAGATGTGGAGCGGCTAAGAGCAAGAGCCCCGCGTGTTTACCTCGCGAGTGCGCGCATTTAGGGGCCGAGACAAACCCCCCCTCGCGAGAAACAAAGAAATTGCTCGAATTCGTCTCGGAATCGGCTGTAACTTTCGGCACTCGGCGCGCGCGCGCGCGCGCGCGAGAGAGAGAGAGAGAGAGGGGGAGACACTTCCATGTTCGCAAGAACGAGAAGCGAGACCGAGTCGAGAGAGAACATACATCGAGGGCATAAGTCGCAATCGAATAGTCGGAAAGACGAAGGTGAAACGATTCACAGTCACTTTTAGAATCTCCCCATAAACGAGGAAAGCCGGGAAATCCCACGATGAAGGACGACGCTCGCTTCGCGTTTTTATCGCGTCCGTTTTAGAAGCCGACGGAGAGTCTGAAGAGAGGAAGAGACAGAGAGAGAGAGAGAGAGAGAGAGAGAGAGAGAGAGAGAGAGAGAGAGAAACGGACTCTTCAGCCGCGAGAGCAAGGAAAGGAGAGAATTACCCCGCTTTAACGCACGGTCTGTGTTCTTTTCTTTCGCAGATGATGCATCGCCAGCAAAACACTCAGTCGTCGTCGTCCAACGAGTTCGCCATGTACCCGTCGGCCGCCTACCACTCCTCGCACTCGACGCTACCGTCGTCGACGTCGCTGTCGGCGTCGTCCTCGTCGTCACCGGCGTCGCCGTCGTCCTTGCCGTTGCCGTCGAGACCGCTCTCGGCGTCGTCGTCTCCGATCCTGCTGTCTGTCCTCACGTGGTCGCTTGCACTGCTGCTGATCTCGTCCTGCATCAATCTGACGGACGCGCGCACCCTCAACGGCCATCCCCTGAGCAAAAGGTCCTTCTTCGATATCCAATGCAAGGGCGTGTACGACAAGAGCATCTTCGCCCGCCTGGACCGCATCTGCGAAGACTGCTACAACCTCTTCCGGGAGCCGCAGTTGCACATGCTTTGCAAGTAATTGTCAAGCGATCAAGTCAGCTCCTCCGGGTATCAAATGCGAAAGCCGGTGTTGCGCGCGCGGAGAGAAGTCGCTCGCCTCCGCGGAGAGGAGAGGAGAGGAGAGCCAGCCAGCCAGCCGGAGCTTGAGCGCTGCCGCTTTTCCCGAAACGCGTCCCGTAATTTGCCGTTTTCCGATCGAGGATCGAGCGCGCCTCTGCTCGGATAATTCTCCCTTCCCGCGACAACAACGTCGACGATGACGCAACCGCACGCGGCGTCATCATCGGCGGGGTTAACTTGATATTTTTAACGATGCTCATCCTCGAGCGAGCAAAACCGGCCACGCGGGCGAGAACGGTCTTTCCCGCGAAAGACCCGCTAAAAATCGGCCGTTCAAACGTTCCGCGCTGTCAGGGTCAAGGTGGCGCCAGCGATCGGCAACCTTCGACGTGGACTTGTCCGCTTAGCGTGTCTATCTTTCATTTCGCTGTGAAACCCGAGCGGGAATTATCGAGCGCCTCGTCTTCTCGGCCGAGACCAAGAGAAAAGGAATCGAGTTTACGGGATACGCGTGCGGGAGCGCCTCGCCAGCCGGGAAACCCGCGGAGGCGAAGGCGACAGCGCGCGGAGAGGAAAGTCGCGGGCGACTTCCGCCGCGTGATTTCTACATTCAAAAATGCCGGCGGCGGCGGCTGACTCGGCGAACAACGGCCAAGGTGGACAGATACGTACCTTTGTAGGCGCGCGCACACGTGCTCCGGTCTCGGTGCCACCGTGTACACCGTGCGAATACCCCGAGTCCGCCGCGCGTCGGCACGTGTATCGAAATGGAATGAGATTTCTCTTCTATTTATAGCTCGCGCGAGCGAATGCCAACGCACATCCGCCGCTACCTGCCGTTTGTGCCGCGCCGCGCTCGGCCGCTTAACGGCCGTCTCGAAAGAGCTATTGTACCGGCAAACGGGTTCAACGCGAGCAGGGGAAGGGGGATTGACGTCCAGCTCGAGAAAGAGAGAGAGAGAGAGAGTCTGCGGTTGAGCTTGGAATTTCGAGAAAAATTCATCCGCGCGTTTTCGTGTGGAAAATTCGCGACGGGGATGGCGGCTGAGTCGATAGTCGAGAGCGGAGCGTTCGAAATTTGTCACACGTAATACGTTTCCTCGCTGAACGCAGATGTCAGCAGCATTTGTACATTCGTTGTTAATCACTGTACATTCGTCTACTTGGTTTCTGAGTAATTTTCGCCGTCGGATCTCTCTCGAGTGTCGGCTTGGCGCAGAGGCCAGCTGGTGTTTCTCTCGAGTCGATGAGAGAGCGCGCTGCGGATATTTCAAAATGACGGGCGGCGTTAATCGGTTAGGTTTTGTCTACTTCCGAAAAGGAAAGGATATGATCGCGTTGCTTTCGGTGTTACCGCGAAAGTGAGTATGAACGCAGGGTCTCTCTCTCTCTCTCTCTCTCTCTCTCTCTCTCTCTCTCTCTCTCTCTCTCCCTCTCCCTCTCTCGACTCAACACTCAGCCTGCCCGCGAGAGCAGCAAAGAAGGAATTCCTCGAATCTCACGGTCGCAATCTAATCACAATACGATACGATTGTAAGGAGTAGATTTGTCGCGTGAGAGAGGGAGAGAGAGAGAGAGAGACGAGAGCGCTCTCGCGCGATCGTTTTCACAGCGCATCCTTCGGGACTTCCAGGCCACCGGCGGAGCGAATGGCGTTGACTCACGATTCACCGTGTCGTTGTCTTGTTTTCGAAATGTTTGCAGGAAGAATTGTTTCACGACGGACTACTTTAAAGGATGCTTAGACGTGCTGCTGCTGTCGGACGAGGTGGAGAAAATCCAAATGTGGATCAAACAACTCCACGGAGCTGACCCTGGGGTTTAGGTAGCTTGTTTTCTTTTTGGTTTATGATTTCTCATTATGCGCCCCCTTTCTTTTCTCCGCTTTTCGTCTATTCTACTAACTACTCTAACTTAACCGCGTCCGCTTACTCTCCAATTATCCTTCCTCGCCTAGTCTCCGTACGTTTGAGGACTTCAACATCAATGTTTCGAAATGACGTAGACGCCCGCGAGATCGTGTACTCACCAAGAGAGGTCAGAGTTTCGGGGAGGGCGGAGGGGAAATTTCAGCGGGGTTTTAATCGTACGTTAACGGCACGTGTGTGTATGTGTGTATATGTGTGCGTGCGTGTGTGTGTATGTGTGTGTGTGTATGCGCGTCTTAAGATTGATTGTTGTACGGCGGTGTTTAGGTGAAAAATAGCTCTGTGCGAACGCTTCGGACAAGATCGGCAGGGGAACTAGTAACTTCTTGCCTCCTCGCTTGGCGATATTTTAAGCGCGAATGTTTAATCGAGCCAGCAGCATATGATTATCGGACGCAACTCGCGAAGCACACGTCCGTGCGAAATCACGGGGGGGGCCGACAGGGATCTCCGCTTGTACCTTGTCTTCATTTCGCCCTCTGTCACTTTCAATTACGTTTACGTTGCACTTGGACTTGCCACCACTTGGACGAATGTAACCGCGCGTATTATAGATCTCTCACCGCATCGACCTAATGAGTACGAGAGATTAGGTAATTCTGCGCATGCTTCTGCCAGCGAGCGATGCTGCAAATGTAGACAGAGCGCGAACAGTGCGCGGAATCGTCGAGTCGAGTCGCGAGAGAAACGAGCGAGAGAAGAAGCTCGCCGCTTGCGGAAGCGTGTCCGAACGCGCGCGCGTTGCCGCGAGAGAAGCGACGAGTGCTCGAACGTTAACAATACTCGCCGGGGAAAAATGCAGCATTGCTCTGGCCACAAAGTCCGCATTTTCACCTCACACACGGTTCGCTCGACCGCGACGGTTTTTTCTCAGAGCGTTTTTCTCTTTTTTTCCTTTTTCTCTTTCTCACACAAACCGCCCCCCCCCCCTCCCCCACCCATGACACACAGACGACATGACACACGAAGCGATTTTTGAGACGATTTTTTGGCCGATGTCTTTTGCAGCGCTGTTTCCTTCGCACGACGGCGAACGATGCAGAAGAGAGGAGGGGGCAGATTCTGTAGGAGAATCTTTTTTCAGGTGGCGCGACGCCTGTGATTTTGCGATTTTTCCATGTTTTTGCGACTTGTCGCATTTTTGAGCATTTTGCCTCCAAACAAGCGGGACGTGTTCCGCCGCGCTCTGCACACACGACACGTGGGTTTTTGCTGTTTTACGATGTGGTCGAGATCTCTCCACACTTATCCCCCCCCCCATCTAGCGTGTACTAACAACTTACTGGTGGATTCGCAGGCCCGTTCGTTCCTCTTGCTCAAACTTATTCAAACGAGTCGCGTAACATCGTTGTTTTGTTACGCGTAAAATTGTCAGGCGCTCAAGTTTACGAATGATCAGAGCTCTAAAGTTAGTAGTACCCCCCGGGTGAGATCTCCGGGCGGCAACGGGAACCGGGGCCGTTTCGGGGTTGACCGTTCAAGTATATTTCAAAGCGAAGAAATCCTAGCCGGTGTTGGCGCGGGCGCAGTTGCTCGAAATTGACGAGAGGTCACGGCTCCGTCGCGTTCAACTTGCAGCTTGCGCCGGCGATAGGAGCGTTGCTTGTCCATTCGCGAGAAATCGAAACTCGAGCCCGGCCACTTGTAAAGCCATCGGGGAACGCAGGGCCGAGCGGGTCTGGCGAATACGCATGCGAAACCACCGGCACCGAGTGTCAGTGGCCGTTGCTGCCACTTGCGTAGTAAAGTAACCGTCTGACCAGTCGATCTTTCTGTTCTCGATCTGCTCCCGCGCCACAGGGCAAACTGCTTCAGTACAGAATACTTCGATGGCTGCCTGGAAGCGCTGATGCTTGCTGAAGAGAAAAAGGAGCTCCTGGAGATGGTCGAATTCCTAGGTCGCAAGTAAACGGGATACAAGTCGGAGCAACGATGCGCCGCATCGCGATGGGGAGAGACACCAGCAAATACACACGCACACACACACACACACACGCACACGATATACACATATGCGAAGAGGCCGAAGAGGAGGTCTACGGAGAAGAACGACGCCGGTCTCCTCGAAGAGAGGACAACCATCCTCAGGACCGTCGACGCACAATAATGACCGACGATGCCGCCGTCGAATCGACCATCAGCCGGCGAGGCGGCGACGAGGTGTGTCACTTGCGACGTCGTTCATCGCGTGGTCATGGGGAAGTCGAGAAGCAGAAGACCGAAGAGGAGCGCGCGCGCGCATGTTCGCGAAACGTACGCTTTGTCCGTCGCGTGGTCTGAGCGCCGATTCGAGATCGACACGATCTCATTAGTGTCTGATTAGATTATCGCTGGTGTCGGCAGGGTGTATATCTCGCGAACGTCCCTGGTGCCGACACCGACAGGTATTGGCGGTGCGCGATGAGCGTATGCGGAGGACGGAAGAATTTTTTGGACAGAGATGCGGAAAAGGGGCGGGAGGGGGAGGTAGGAATGAGAGAACTAAAGAGAAAGAGAGAGGGAGACGCCGGTCTTTCGCGGTGAACCGCGTCGTTATCTGACACGCACGGTGAAGAAGGAAGCGCGAAACAATAGCGCACTAAATAACGAGACACGCAAGCAAGACGGTACGGATCGAGCCATACGCATGACACACACACACACACACACACACACACAGACACAGACACATGCATACACAGCAAAAATCCATACGAATTCTAGTCGATAAAATATCCGCGCTCTTGCGCGCTACGCCACGTTTTTATTCGATTAATCATTATTATAATTATTAACGTTAAACGTCGTCACTCATCACTATGTATAATAGTAATGATAATCTATATTATTATTATTATTATTAATATTATTATTATTCGATTACTATATATATATATAGATATATATTATGTCACGGTTATTTTTTATCATCGCTGTTCTCATCTGTTCATTATTCAGTTGACGACACGAGCCCTTGGTCGTTCATCGGGTCGATGCACACGCGGCGCGATGGACGAGCGAGGGCACTGATCGCCCGCGAAATTGTGCAAAGCCTTTCACTATACATCACGTCGCGTAACGTCGCGAGGAAAGAAACTGCGAGGTAACGAACGGCGTACTCGTGAATCCCGACGGACATTCGAGAGATGAGAGAGATCTCCCTTTTCTTCCGGTTCTGAATGTTTCTCTCGAGCGATACACCATGGAGATGTTGGGTCGAGGAGGATCCATCCGTCACTCGAGAACCGACCGCACACACACATTATAATATATAATAATAATAATAATTATTATTATATATATATATATTAATATTATTATTCTCATAGCAGAATTATTGTTGTTATCATTGCGACATATAGCGACGTCTCCGCCCGGGTGAACGCACCGCGCGCTGGAAGAGACACGCTCTGGCGACGCGGACGATACGCACGACGTTCAATTGTGAGAATCGAATATATTATAGTAATAATGCGGCATACGCGTGAACATTGTCGAAAGCTCTTTGTCGAGGAAACAGAGAGAGAGAGAGAGAGAGAGAGAGAGAGAGCGAGAGCGAGCGAGCGAGAAAGAGAGAGAGAGAGAGGGAGAGAGGATCTTGCTGTAATTTATTTGCCGGACACGTCCGCGTTTCGCACGCGTGTATTTTCCCTCCGTGCGGCCGGCAGCTCGCTCGAACGGAGTCGATCGTTGATATAAAGACGCGTAGTATTTATTTATTTTTTCACGTTCTTAAGTTATAAGCGACATATATAGCGAAGCAAAGTATTAGCGCGCGTACCTAACCGAGAGAGGGAGAGAGGAAGAGAGAGAGAGAGAAAGAGCGCGAGCGAGCGAATGAATGAATGTGAGAGAGAGAAAGAGAGAGAGAGAGAGAGAGAGAGAGAGAAAGAGTAGTGTTTGCGAACGCAGGGGGGCGCGCGAGTCCTCAAAGCCGTCCAATTGGATGATTGCCTGTTGTACAATGCGCGAAACAACCCCGGGCAGAGTCCCCGGGGCCCGAGGGACCAGGGACTCGTCTTCGACTCGGCGAAACGAGGACGAGACGAGTATAGGAGAATAGTATACGGAGAAAATCAATCGCGCCTACATCCCCCTTCGAGTGAACCGTCGGCATGAACCAAATTCCCGAGCTGTTTGTCATAATCGGCGATGACAAAGCAATTCCATGGTTAAAGTGTTCCGGTCGGTCCCACACGATCAAAGCTACTCTCGGCTTTTGATTCGTGGTCGAACTTGATCACTTGCTCGATATATTAATCTCCCTGTTAACGTTTATATAAAGCTGACTATTCGATTCTTCTTGTTTCGCCTGGACGTTGAATTGAGTACACGCAAGAGTCGAATTCACGCTGACGATACGGACTTTGATACGTGTCTTTTTATCACTTCACCGCTAACAAGAGGGAAAAGTTCGACTCGGACACCACCACGGACCGTTTATAAAGTTAATCAACATTGATGAGACTCTGGAACACGCTCGTTTCCACCAACGTCGATCGAACCTTGACTTGAACTTCAAACTCTATCCAGGTGAGGACTCAAGCTCAGCTTAACGTTCAGTCGATCTGGGTGGAAACGGCCGATAGCCGAGAGGGATGGATCCCACACATTTCCCACGTATACATTTGTTATGTTACGCGATGCAGAAGACGGTTTCGAAGACGCGCACCACGACGAGCCCCACCGTGCCGCGATAAACAACAAAACACCATCGCCACTACGACCGAGAGAATTTACCGAGCCATTCCAAAATCAGTATTGTTATCTCATTCCATCTCCGCGATTGTCCTCGAGCTTCAGGATCGGCTTCGGGAACTTGCGCAACCTTGCTCATAAAAACGGACTAAAAAAAAAAAAAAAGAAAAAGAGAGGTCGAATTCTAATTTATTTAGCATTTACACTTCGAGATTGCACGTCTCCCTTTTTTTATTTTCCTTCTTTTCTTCTCTTTTCGTTCCTTTTTCTCTTTTTGTTTTTCTTTTTATTCTAATCATTCGCATAGTCCTCGCGTCACTTGTTCATCAAAAGCGCAAAACGTCGTTGCGTCTGACTGCGACACAACACACTCCGAAGTCCTAACTTCTCGTTTACTCCGAAGCCAGCCCGGTACTCGAACTCGAGCTCACGCGCCCACCGACGTGGCCCGCGCGAATCGGCCTTTGTATCCGGAAAAAGAAGGATCAGTATTCTTATTTATGCTACGTGAAAAAGAAGCGAGAAAAGAAGAGAAAAGAAAAAAACATAGTCGCGAGAATAACGCGTCGAACGCACGGCGGAGATCTTGAACGCAAAAGTCGGCAACTCTATCGCTAGAAACTCCTACGTCTTATTACAAACAGTTATCGCAGAAAGATCTGAAGAATTATCGCATGAAACTCGTCTCGAACTTGTAACAACATGTGTATAAATAGACATGTAATATTATAACTATATCGATATATATATACATATATCTACGTATATATATTACTTTAAAAAAACTTGAAAAAAATATAACGCCTCGCACAAGATTATGTTATTCTCTGTGTATTTTCAGGCACACGCTTCTGTCGCATTCCGACGGATATTCGCGCGTCTTCCTCCTCCACGTTCCTCCTCCCCCCCCCCTCTCCGTCTTTATAATCCGCGATGGCAAATGTTTGATCGTGTAAAGCCCGTGTCACACTACGGATTGAAGATTGAAATTTGACCAATCGGAATACAGCAAATTAAAACCGGAGTTTGTTGATTTGTCGAAATCTAATCTTCAATCCGCAATCCTTGATCTTCAATCCGTAGTGTGACACGGGCTTAAGTGCATGATACGTCACTTGTCATACGTTGGTCAAACACGTACAATAAACGGACGTCGAGATTGATTCCTGGTTTCGCGCGCGCGCGCGAATAAACAGCCGAGTCGAGAACATTTATAGCAGCGGCTTCTCGTACATTTCATGCGGGGAACCCCGTGATGTTCCTTACCGCCGTTCCGATCCATTTTCTCGCGTATTGTTGAGGAAGGAAAACATGAGGTTTCGATCTCTACGTTACATGCATCAGCATCAGCAAACCTTCCATTTTTATCATCCACTGTCACTTTTTCCCTTGCTCGCTCAATCCATCTCGGCTCTCAACTCCGTGTAAATACGGAATACTCGACTCACCGTTATGCCGCCGAAACGACGCCTTCGCCAGCAGAAGCTCCGTTGCCGCCTGTCGACGAGTCGTTATCTCTCGCTGCACTTTGGCCCTCGCCGATGACTCGGGGAATCTCGTCGAACGCGCGTCCCGCCGATTCGCAGAAGGATCGTCGGATGACGTCGCATTATCGATACGAACTTGGCGCCATCGTCCGCTGCTAACCTCTTCGGCGTCGGCCACGACGAGTCGCTCCGAACACGCCGCGAAGTGAAACGAAGCGAGCGCGTGTGCGAGCAATGGCGCGTTGACAATGCGTAATCGCCGGTCGAAATGAGTGCGCGGTAATTCTCGACTCGATTCGGCCGCAACAACCGCTCGCTAGCGCGACGCTACTTGCAACTTGCGAAAAACGTACGTAACGAAAGACCACTTGAAATGGCGTCACGTCTTTCGTACGTTCACGTGACACCAGAGATGGACGATGTTCAAGAAGATAATTCGCTCGGAAAACAACTAATTAGAGGTATCGATCTTTCGTATCATCGATAAATCGATTAATTCGAACCTTTTGGTAGTAGATTTTAATCTTTCCGGCTCATTAATTATAAGAGACTTATTAAAAAAGAGACGAGCTTTGTACTAAAAAATATAGTACCTTTTTCAACCAACGTGTTAATTAATGTAATTGCTGGAAAGTATTCAGTTGTGGCGCAAGTTGCGGCTAAATTTGATAGAGAGCGGTAAATTGTGCCTTAAATTTTAACTAAAACCGTCTTTTCAGCCGAGATTCGAATCACAATTTATCGGCCTTTATAATGTTTAGCCGAGTTTTTGTGAATTTCTAGAGTTGCATTCGCTAATACTCGTTGAATTACATAATACAAATGCATAATACAGCGCCAACCTCGAATTTCTTCCTTTACCGGAAGTGTCTCAAAATAATTGCTGTTCAGTTTTACAATAACTCTATTTTCTGTGGTGAAGAAAGAAGATCAAGAATGATCCCATCTTACGTAGTTCGACGAGTACTATCGAATGCAATTTTGAAAGTTACCCAAAAACGCCTGGTTTAGTCTCGAACTGATTTTATGAGGACTGATGATGAGTTATGGTTCGCATTTCGACTAAAATCAGTTTTCAGCTATGTAAAAGGAAATACTTCAATTATTTCTAGCTCTGATCTCATTATACAGTTATAGCAAAGCCGTGTCGAAAAAGGTGTTGCAGGAAAGAGATTAAAGGATGTTGCCACATTATTTGTGTGGCCGTCTAAAATTACAAGAGTAATTCATGAACTACGATAGAACACAGTTGGAGTGTTAGTGAAGCCTTTATTAAATTATGATACGAATTATCAACAAAGTGATAGCTATTTATAATTTCGAAACGACACAAATTATATTATACATTAGAGCAGCGCGCATTGTGCGGTGTGTGTGTGTGTGTGTGTGTGTGTGTGTATGTATGTGTGTGTGTGTGTGTGTGTGTGTAATATGATAAAGACTAAAAATATATTATGTATCAAAGCAATGTAAGTATCTATAGAAATTCTCTGCTTATTGATCTTGGTTTGAACACATCGATTTCGGCCGCCATATCTCGATCCCGTCCGTACCGGATATCGCAAGAACGCTATTCAAGTAGTCCATCTAGTAAAAAACAAACGGTACGAGAGAATATTTTTATTATTATTATTATTTATTTTATTATTATTATTCCAAAAACTGCACGTTCGTTTCCTTTCCATGTTTGCATAGAAATAAGGTTCCAGGATCAAACTGACATTTGTCGAGAACTAAAGAGAACTGGTTGTAAGAAATTTGATGAAAAATAATAAACTAACTTCTGAATTTCACCTTACAGGGAGATATACTCACACTGGCGACTTCTCCGAAGCGAAAAGTCAACGTAGCGAGACACTTCGGAGGATCCGTGGGGCTCGAAATTCTGACCGTTCCGTCGGTCGAACTCGTTATCAGACACCCGCGCGTCTGATGCACTCCTGTGATCCCTTTCTTGTGTCCGGTGACGTACGATTTGGCTATTGCAAAGTCTTTCTTCGGATTCAGCACGTGCAATTCCGCGGCGCTGTCGCCGACGTAAACCCAATCTCGGTGCATGCTCATGCACATGGGGAACGCGTTCTTCGAGATATTGACGCATCTGAGCATCTGCCTTGCTCTCTGATCCCAAATAGTGACTTTCTTGTCTTCGCTGGCGGACAAGATGTACGACGAATTCATGGCCAGCTTAATCACCGCCCTGGAATGCGGATGATACTCCACGATCGGCTTGTGTCCCGATCTCGAGTCGAACACGAACACGGTGCTGCTGTACGAACCGGCGGCAAAGACCTCCTGCTCTGCGCAAGATGATACACACAGCAGCGCATCCGAACCTCCCCTGAAAATTGTGCAAAGGATTATTTTCTAGGATTGGAGGTCTCACTCGCACTGTCTTTTCCAATAATAAAACTGCTTGTTGCATACGTCTCGTAAGTCTTGAGATGAACGAGGCCAGTGTTGGTGAGCAACCACGACTTGATAGTGTGGTCCCAACTGCAACTGTAAATGGTGTTGTCTATCGCCGTCAGGTCCCAGATCCATCCATTATGCGCTTGTTCTATGCAAGCAGCCTTCTCACTTTCGTACTCCTGCGTGGGAAGTTTCCAATAAACTAGGGAGCGATCCCTTGCACCGGATATACAGGTTGTTCCACCCTGCATATTGCGGAATGACATTATTGTTTCTATAAAAGTTTCTATAAAAGAAGCTAGATATTTGAACAATGTTTACTACCTACGTGCATCAACAACAGAGCATCTATAGTACTGTACTGTACATCTGTGAGCAACAGTTTTTCCATAGAATCTTGATGTCTCCATAATTTCATCTGTTTTTCGAGTGCAACGCATGCCAGTCTCCAAAACAAATTGTTGTCCTTTGCTGAAATTGCACAGAACCTTTTTCTTGAACAAGGCAAAGCAGAGAGAATATTCAGGATATATATATATATTTACAACTCAAATAAAATGCTCATGGAAGAGATTTGCTACGTTATGACTCTAATTAACTCTAAGTACTTTACCAGTTGTACAAGAGCACAGAATTAAGATTAAATATTTGATTGAGAGACAGTTATAAATATTACAAAGATTCAAGCTTATATTCAATTATTGCAATAATATAACAGAGCTGCTCAAACACATTCTGTATCTTACGATGTCTTTCCCAACGATATATATTTGCAGTACTAATTTCTTCTTGAATAAATATGAAATAATCGAGCAGAATCCCCCCCCCCCGTTGTTTTAACTTATTACATGGAAAGCAATTGTCTCAGCTTACATTGGCGTACGCAAAGTTTGAACAGCGCTGACGCAGAGGAGTAGTAGTAGTAGTAGTAGTAGTAGTAGTAGTAGTAGTAGTAGTAGTAGTAGTAGTAGTAGTAGTAGCAGTAGTAGTAGTAGTAGCAGTAGTAGTAGTAGTAGTAATAAGGCGGTGTTTGAGACTTATTTACAAAATGAGTGATCGCGTGCAAGGCGTGTAAGGTGCTATCAATTTGAGCTAACCGAGACGCAGGACCGGGTAGCTAGCATCCGTCCACATACGGTTAACTCGCGCCTTCCACAATGAGTCATCCCTTAAAATCAGGTAGAACTGTTTGCATACTGGGCTCAAAGTGTATGCTAAAGTCGACGCCTCTAAGAAGGAGCATATATGCAGGAATATCTGAAAGGCAGCGCGTGTAAATAAGTCACACACAGTAAACATAGGTTCACATACACACACGTATACACACATACACAAGTAAAATAAACACGAGAGACGTGAGGGGGCAAGAGGGAGGGAGGGAGGGAGAGAGAGAGAGAGAGAGAGAGAGAGAGAGAGAGAGAGAGAGAGAGAGAGAGAGAGAGAGAGAGAGAGAGAGAGAGAGAGAGAGAGAGAGAGAGAGAGAGAGGAGAGACAAAGAGAGACGATCACCGTTCACTGACACTTTAATTGCACCGACAAGCGACTAACGGGACGAAATGACAGCATCGACAAAAGGATGCACTTGGCGCGCGCGCCTGTGTGGTGTGTGTGTGTATGTGTGTGTGTGTGTGTGTGTGTATACGTGCGCGACAAAATAGGATCGTTGTTTCTCAAGGCAAACCTCGATCGGGAGATCCAACAGTGACACTCGTGCATCCGTTTTGCCGTCGCGCGCGCAGCTCGCGTTGTTCTTGTCGCACATTTTTCCTCGCACGGTGCACGATCGTCGAATCTGATAATTCTCATTCGATCTGCTCGAAGCTGACGCCGCAGGAACCGACGAAACGCAAGCCGCCGTGTGCTGCTGTACTAGCGCGCGTCACAACACCACGGATTTTATCCCGCGTCGCGATCGGGTCGTATTTATTAAACGGCGACGGGTATCACACACCGCCGAGCGCCTTATACAGTTCAGTCTGTCAGCAGAGACGCTTTTTCTCTCGTGCGTGCACGACAGCGATAGCGAGAAACCAGCGACGTACGCGCTGCATGTGCGTCCTGCCGCGGACACTTTGACAATTGTCAGGCCGGATAAGGTTAGGTAGGCGGATAAGCGAGCACCAAGACGAATCGGTAAATATTGATTTATTGACGTTGCTTGCTGAAATACAAGTAGAGATGTCTCCCAAAGGGAGTCGCGAGGAGACAAGCATACAGGCGTGCGAAACAATTCGCGTGTTTTAACCGAGACTAAACTGAGGGCCTACAGGCATCCCTCTTCCGTGGCAATTTGATACTTCATTGCGATCGCACTGCGAAGGCGCATGCGCGCGAAGAAGCGTAGCTCTCGGTGTGGCACCGCTTCGATTGTGAACTGTCACTTCGAGCGACTGGCAAAGTGTTTCGATGGTGGCGCTAAAGATGTTTTGACCTTCGCGGGAATATTTATGAAACTTGACACAGTGGATCGCCGGACTGCTGAAACGTTGCGCGTTGCGGCTGAGAATGGTTCCGACGGTGTAAATAAAATCCACAAGATTACGTAAACTATTTTATTCGAAAATAACAGTTGTTACGCTCTGGGTGTATTTGTTAAAATGATTTCAACGTTAAGCAATAATAATAAATATGCCAAGAATTTATTGCGCGATTTATATAAGTAATAAAAATATATCTACGTTAAAAATATACTTTTCTTCCCTCCTGACAGTTTACTCTATCTCACAATTAATTATATTAGAATATTTATGATACAATTGTACATATCCGCTTTTATTCATTAAGTAACAATATTCGTTTCTTCGTATAAACCTATATAAAAATTAGAAACATACTCATTAGAATATCTTTTTTCTTATCTGCCATTAGGTACCTACATACATACCTACAATTTCTAAATGCACATGTACATTGTAAAAGTGTGCGACATTTCTCGACTTGCTTAATCAGTTAAATTGCTGAAGTATCTCATCGCAATTACCAGGTATGTAAATATATGAAACCGGAATTTTTCTATAGAAAATACACGTTTATTGTATGAAAATGATAAACAATATTTTATTCGAAGTATTGCCCATCGCTAGCTATACATTTTTCCCACCTGTCTGACAATTTGTGGATGCCACGCCAAAAAAGACTGTTGCTCTTTTGAGGCAAACCAGTCATCGAGCCATTTTCGTACATTTTCGTAAGAAGTGAAGCGCTGCTCGGCAAGTGCGTGTCCCATCGATGCAAATAAGTAGTAATCGGAGCCAAGTCTGATGAGTAAGCCGCGTGCGAAAGTATTTCCCAACTAAACGCCTCAATCGTTTCCTTCACCAGTTTTGCTGTGTGTGATGGTGCATTATCATGAAGCAAAATCACTTTGTGTTGCCTTTTTTGATATTCTGGTCGTTTCTCACGGAAAGCTTGATTCAAATCGACCATTTGTTGTCGGTAGTGTTCGGTAATAACGGTTTCGCCAGGTTTTAGCAGCTCATAACAGATCACACCCTTCTGATCCCACCAAATACAGAGCATTGTCTTCCGTCCATAGCGATTTGGTCTTGCAGTCGATGTCGATGGTTCGCCTGGGCTTACCCGTGATCTTTTACGCTTAGGATTCTCAAAATATATCCACTTTCCATCGCCAGTCACAATTCGATGGAGAAATGACTTTCTTTTGTACCTGGCGAGCAGCATTTCGCAAGTGGTTTTTCGGTTTTCCTGCTGTCTTTCATTCAGTTCATGTGGAATCCATTTTCCCATCTTCTGGATCTTTCCCATGGCTTTCAAACGTAACGGAGACGGCTTCTCGCGTCACATCAAATTGATCCGCGAGTTGTTGTTGCGTTTGAGCGTCATCCTCATCCAACAATGCTTGCAATTCGCTGTCTTCAAACTTTTTCGGTGGTCTTCCACGTTCCTCGTTTCTCACGTCAAAATCGCCACGTTTGAATTGTTCAAACCACTCAAAGCACTGTGATTTACCAAGAGCGTGCTCACCGTAAGCTTCGACAAGCGTTCGATGCGATTCTGCAGCAGTTTCCTTCAAATGGTAACAGAAAATCAATGCTGTCCGCAAAAATCGTAGCTTCCAGGCACAAAATTCGACATGTTCAACGCTATTACAAACTATGCTGTTGTATGAAACTATTGTTGCGAGTTGAAAATCTTTGTCAGATGTCAACAAATGGAAATGGCGCCAATGACGCGGTTTGACGGTAACTATTGGCAATACATTGGCAGCTAGGGCCATCTATGGGCAAATTCCGGTTTCATATTTACAGACCTGGTAACGAGAAAAGCATGTAAGCTACATCACGTACACCGATACTGTTTGTATAAAATATATTCTTCCGTTCTATAGATTCAGATATACATATATCTCCTCAATTTATTAGGTGGAAAATATATATACGCATGTCTTTTCAGCTTAATTGAAGCTAATACCTCGGTGATCTACATTTTTCTACTCTTCTTCTAAAGACACACACCTCATCTCCTTGAAGTACATTTTTTTCTTTCGTTTACCGTATACCACTAGACTTTCGTTCATCCGTTAAGAATTTGCGAACATTCGCCTGAAAATTCCTCAAGTCGAACGCGCCAAACTAACTTAATTACATCGGGATTAAAAGTGACGGAGCATTCTGTGCGCTCCCCGACACTTTATATCAACGTTACTACCTCTGCTCTGCTGGCGCGCCTCTTAAATCCTCCCTGACGAAATAGAACGCGATGGAAGCGTCATCAAGGTGAAACGTCAACGGAGCTGAAGCAACCATCCGGAGCGACAATGAACAGCGACACCGGAAATAAACGGTGGAATCATAAAATGGTGTCTCTCATCAAGAAATTGGCTCATTCCGTCGTAAAGATGGAGAGCTTGCGCGTTATCGATAAGCCTAAAGCAGACAATTCGTTAAGCTCGCGTGACCTGCTGAGAGGAAGACGTAGTCGCGCCATCGCCGTGTATTCACGGAGATTTCGTCATTGTACGCGATTGCTTTTTAATCTTCCGAAGCGAGACATTCAGACGAGTAGCGGCGTATTTTCGACGAACGCTCCATCGGTGTCGATTCAAGTGCGGTTACGCATTGTAAGCTGAATGAGAGATCGCGGAAAGATGGATGACCGCACCGCTACTTCCGACGCGCTCAAAGTGCTGCTTACTTGGCGGGTTCTCCCTCATCTGTATTATTATCGATCATAATAACTTGACCTGATAACTACGATCTGGCTACGGCGGCTGATCGCGCGATAATTACGAAACAATCGTCATCAGCGCTTTGATCGCATCGGTCGAGCCACCGCTCGCATCAATACTGACGTTTTCGTGATGCTGAAGTATTCGAAAAATATCACAGATACAGTGTGTCAAGTTCAAGTGATAAGTTTCCATGCACGGGGTCGTTCAGAGCAGCGTCGGGAGAGCCGTAAAGCGGCTTGCTGGTCTGGACGAGTTGAGAAAAGAAAAGAAGTACAGCTCCTTTTACCGACCGCTTCCTAATCCGCTAGATCAAATCTCGCCGCGTAAAGTCGAACGTCTACGCGATCGTGAGAGAAGACTGATATTTCTGCACGTAAGACTAACCTAACGACCCACGAGGCCGCGAAAGGCAGATTTCACGCGGGTTGCCTGTGTGAATGTGTGTTCATATAATTATTCACACACACATATATATTACGGCAGACCAAGTTCGCGAGAGTACAGTACAAAGTGTTTCGTTCGTCCTTTGTGCAACAACAGGTCGAGATTGTTTCGTGGAAATTCTCGGCTGACTACCTCTGACCGGTGTCGCGACTTCTACATGAGCGATCAAAACGCGGCGGTTCTACGATCGAGATTGCTAGAGACATAATTCAAAGTTTCAAAGCAACGCTTGACACGTATATTAATGTTTCGAATCTGCGTAACACGATGCGAGAGATTAATAAAAAAGTGCATCATTATATCCTTTGTCCTGTGGGGGGATTGGCATGAAACGTTAATAAAAAATATGATAAATAGTTCCCTATTTCTCGAACTAAAAGGAATCAGCAATCTGATGGACTACGGCTAATGTTTTTCTATACTGCTAAGAATAAAGGTGAGGAGTACAAAGTGACACACTTTACCGCTATAAACACGAGGAATTTTGATAGTAGGAACTAGAGCGTATTATCAAACGGCTAGTCGCTAGAACAGCTTATCGCTGAGCATGACGTTTTTGAGGTGCTTCCCAACGACGTTATCAGTGCGAATGGACTATGACTACGACTAAGTACAAGAAACGTTAATTCGCCGTGAGATTGTCACATGGAGAGTAAGACTTGAATACCTTGGCGTGATTGACCAGAACGAACGTGGTGATCGCGCCTATCAAGGATCCGATTTGCGTCGCGACGCCGGTATAATAAAGACCTCTCCCAGGGTCGGGCCTGTACAACGTCGTGATGCCCATCTTGATGAATCCTATCAGGCCGCACACGATTATCCACAGAACGACCACCATTAGCTCGCCCAGCCATGAATTTTGTAAAGGAGGATGGGGCGACTTCGCGGCCAAGTAACAGATGAAGCCCGACAGCACCAGGACAACCGCCATGAAAATACTGAGCAGGTTGACCGCCGGTGTTTTGATGAAGAAACCCAAGCTCATGGCCAACGGGCCAGCTATGGCGGCGAGCGTGACTGTCAGGTGATAAGCGACGCTGCCGTATGGTAGACACGAGTACGACTGTATGCTCGGTAAAGTGCCGTTCCCGAGGAAGCAGACCATAGCCATCATAACTAGTAAGTAATAGTACACGTCCTTCGGCATCTTCCAGCCGGAATTAGTCTTGTAGCTCGGCGGTGCCGTCGTGTCGGTCGGCAAGGTCTCCATACTGCTCGGAAGCTTCACCCTCTCGCCGATCGCAACAGGCAGCACGTTCAGGCCCAAGAACGAGAGGAAGCTCAGACACAGGAGAGTACCGACGAAGACGAAGAAGATCTGGGATGAGAATCGCGGGTCGGACGGAGCAACTATAAACTCCAGATGGTCGGAGCCTGATTTAGTGACATTGATGCACCGCGGATTGTGGCCCACGCCTTGAATCAGCGCGACCGCGCTCGGCACGAATCCGCTCAGTCCTTCTCCGACCAGGTAAGACACCAGGTAAATCTCACGATAGTTCCTCATGTATGGCATGAAGAGCACAGAGCTCGTGCATCCGACCAGGGCTGTTATGAACATCAGTGACAGCAGGGCGGTTGAGTGGTTGTTACCAAACACGTTCGAGGTATAACCATATAGGAAACTCAAAGCAATCGTGGCGCACGATGCAGCAGCCAGCAGCACGTAGATGATGTATTTGTCGCACACCCAAGCTGAGTATCTGCAACAGATGGTTTCTGTTAATACCTGCCTAATAATAGTCACACATGTCTGAAGGACACATCTCAAAGGACACATCTAATAAAAAAGTAAGATGTCATCATCGAGTAGCCAATAATCAATATTTCAATTTCTTTCAGATGTCTTCAGACATACATAGTCTCTGAGACACGCTTGCCCAGGTCTCCATCACACACTGTAAGTTACATAAGACATACCTTATGTACAAGGTATACAATATCGGTCCCAAGTTTGCTATCTGCACCAGCATGACCATATGTGCGGGCAGACTCCATCCTTCCGGGGCAGTGTGCACTATGAGAGGCAGTTGTACGTAGATGCCGTTCACGCCGATCCAAGCACCCAGGCCGAACATTAGCGCGAGGAAGTCGACCAACAGCCTCCGGTTACTTAATTGTTGGGTCAGCATGTTGCGTCTCTCCTCAGGACGTTGGTACCTTTCAATAGTGCCGTATGCGTGATAACTGCGGTTCGTGTCATTGATCACGAAGCCACTCATCGGTCTTCCTCGACTCTCAGCTCAGAGTCTTTCACACACACTCACACCTTGCCCCCATTGGGATACGTTACGAGCGCGGCCACAATAGGAGCAACGAATGTTATCGCACATACTGTTACGAAATTAAGCTATTATAATCAAGTGAACGGATATAACAACAATCGAGATAACGGTCGTGACACGAAGACGTTACGGATGGTCATCGAGGTCCGTAATATGACAGTCGCCTCGCTCCGTCCTTCTCACCGAGAACCAGGTCGCGAACATAACCTATACGCGCGTGTAACGGGCGGCCCATGGTAACACTTATACGAGACGAGCTGCCTTTCGATGTTCACCGCCAATACTGAGAATACATAGTTTGTGTCACGTATACTATAGATCTTCAGTGCTGGCAGTGAATATCGGAACGCAGCCACGACGACCTCGCAAGTGTATGTCGCGTAATCAGCTGAGCGATAGCGACAATCGATACGAATGACGAGAAGGTTCGACCTCGCGTCGGCGGCGATGCTCTTTGAGATCTTGTTTATCGAGAGACGTTATTTAAATTGCTCGCCGCGATGATGAGTCATCCCTAATTGCTCGTCGACTCGGCTATAATAATTCCCGACGGGACGACACTCGCGGTTCGCGTTTATTCATCGTCAAGCAATTCCTCGCGAGCCAACGGAAACGTTCCCGTCCGCGTTCTTCGCCGGGACGGGAAACAAGAACGCTACATTGGCGCTCATTAACAGTTCCACGAAGACCAATCAAAGTGCCATGAACGCATTGTCATCGACATCATTCTCTCGCGAATGATCAGGGATTGAAAGGTGCGCGTTCGAGCAGCACGCGCTGCCAGCGCTGACGCGTCGCTCCATCCTCGTCACTCGTTGAATAAACAAGGATAGAGCGACGCGTCTGCGCGCCTAAAGACCGTATCACACTAGCAACTCGCGACTGCGGCTGCGGCTGCGATTGCGATTGCGATTCCTTCCTCGACCGGTCAGAAAGCGGCGACTCACGACTGTCGTTCGGCTGACTTTCTGATGGCTTTCCGATTGGTCGAGGAAGAATCGGAATCGCAATCGCAATCGCAATCGCAATCGCAATCGCTAGTGTGATACGGTCTTTACAGCGCGCTCCTCCGAGCGCGCAGCCGAGCAGCAGTCACGAGTCGATGCAATCGAGTGCAATCGAACGAAAAAGTTTAATGAGAGCTTATCGTTCACGATTCGATAGATCGCACAGTTGCGTCAGTGTGATAACAGTGCGGCGTCACTGCGCATCCTTGAAATCGCGCTCGAAGGGACTCGCTGGTTTTTTCTCGGCGGACGGACATGGATTTGTAAATTTACACGATCACTGGAACGTACCTGACGTGACAGAGCGACGTGTCCCGCGATCGTGAGGCCTCGAATGACCTCGGATCCGCGGCCGGCCGCGGGTATCAGCAGTGACGGCTTTGGGAAGTTAGGAAGGGATGTCCCCACCAAAGGTACCTGTTGAGCACGCCGGGGGATGATAAATGACTATGGCTTCAACGGAAGGAATTTTGCGAAGCCTGCGCGTTTATCTTGAACGAATCGCCGGCTCCGCAGAAAAGTACAACTGCGCGTTCGTGAAAGGCGATTTTGGCACGATTTTGGATATTCGGGGAGAGAAGAGGAACGTGGTAAAATAATCCGTTTTACTCTTATTTCTCACGGCGTCGTAGCGTTGCTACATTGAATTCTCTTTTCCGGGCGTTCCGGTGTAACGTTTAGTCCTGCGGGATCTTTTAATCGCCGTTGCGGCGGACGGACGAATGACGAGGAAGTCCGGGAAGGTCGAGAAGAATCGGTATTGAGCGCTGACGATATTGTCGGCGCGATAACTTGAGAGACATTTTCGTTCTGTTGCAATTGTACTCTCTCTCTCTCTCTCTCTTTCTTTCTCGTCGAGAGCTGGACAGTGATTTATCAGCGTTGATATCGGCGGAGAGGATTACGTGGATATGCGATAGGGCCAATTGAATACAACAGATTGAATATAGCAAGAACTTTATAAAAGACGAGGCAGACTCACAGATGGTTTAAGTACATTAGTATTTGTCTCAAAACTCTTGAGTGTTTTTATGTTGTTATTGTTGTTGTTGTTGTTGCGTTCGCATTGTTAGTTTTCTTGTTTTTGCTTTTTTTTTTTTCTTTTATTCATTTGGAGTAGAATCACACGGATGAAAAAAGAAGTTTCTCGCAGAAAACGTGCTCTTGCATTGTGCTCGAGAAAGAGTTGTACGGATATATAACATTAATTTAAACGGAGTCCCCGTTGGATGACAGGCGGAAAAAGGAAACGCCGAATTATACCTGACATAAGCTTCTTCGTGGTTGCGCCATAGTATCGTTGCCTGTTTTCTCGTTTCATTTTTTTTGTCCTCCCATCATTTTTTACCTCCGGACGATAAGTATGCATAAACAATCGGCGAAACTCTTATCGCGGCATTTCACGGAAAAGAAGAAAAGGAAAACCGCGTTGCACTCTCTCTCTCTCTCTCTCTCTCTCCCTCCCTCTCCCTCTCCCTCCCTCCCTCCCTCTCTCTCTCTCTTCTCTTTCACTCCCCCCTCTCTCTCCCCTCTCGCTCACTCGCCTCTCTCGCAAAGTCCATTCGTCAACGTTTCTTCCTCCGTTTGGGGCGATTGAGTATTCTATGTACTGTACGCTCTCTCATTATTATCAAATATATGTACATGTAGTATACAAATATACGTACGAAGTGTCGTATATCATATATATTGTATATGCATATATATACACATGGCTCGTTTAATCGTATTCTATTCGCGATCTCGTGCGCTGCACGTTGGTTACCTTGGTTAGCCGATTTGCCGTCAGAGTTGGATCGTTCGCCAAATTCGCGGTTCAAAACTCCGGCGCGCGCGCGCGCGCGCGCGCGCGCGATGGTCGGATCGATCGCGCGGTGGTCGATCCTCTCGCCGGGCCTGGAAAGGGCCGCTCTCGCGGCCATCCGCAGACGCGGAAAGCCCGCGGAAAAGTACCGCCGCGCGGGATCGCTGCGCGACCACCGCGAGCGACCTTGCGGCGCTGTCACGGAAGCTCTCGTATAATCGTCGCTCGAGTTGCAAAATTCCGAGATTGCTGGGGACCGGCTGCGACACAATGGCGCGGGAAACGACGATGTACACATCGAGAGAAGTCATCATATATATATATATGTATAGATGTATGCGTATATACCTGTAAATATCGAACGAATACCGTATCAGCGAGTAAACGAGCGCGACGGATGAGTGTGTTGGAGTGAAACGCACGCACGCGCGCGCGCGTGTGTGTGTGTGTGTGTGTGTGTGTGTGGAAACGAACGAGGGATCGATCGCGGTTCGATTTGTCGTACGTACGAGCTAAGAAAGCGCGACCGTGCGTGTCGTAATACGAGTACATATTCCTAGAATGTTCCTATTATTTTCTGCGCGCATGGTCGTCCGCCGGCGCGCACCGCCTCTTCCGCCTCTTCCGCTTCTGCTTCCGCTTCTCCCGGCTCGCTTCGCCCGACTCGTCGAACGAGTCGCCGAATAATGCAGTCGCGATCGCGAGGCACAATTGCGATTAATCGCCGGGGTCGATCATGTCGCTCGGCATTTCCCGTTGAAATGCCGCTCGACGGAATTCCTTTCTTACGAGTAAACCTACCTACCCGAGTGTCCCATTCCGATTTTGATGAAATTTTGCATGCGTATAGAGCATCGAGAAGTATTAGATACGTATTTTTTTTTTATATCGGCCCATAAAGCGTTTTAAGGGTAGAAATTACCATTAAAATGTCAACTTTTTTGCTTTCTCGTCCTGTACATAAATGCTCAATGTCAAGAAATGTTTGAGAAAATAATGTTTCCAGAGGGACACGTCAGCTGTTTTTATGTCACCAAATCCGAATTCACCAGAAAGTTTGAGACGTTCAAAATGGCGGATCGATATTTGAAGAACATCATATTTTTCGAAAGTTCGTGTACATTTATTAATTTCTCATGAATCGTGTATCTCAAGGTCTTCAGAATTAAAAACTGTAATACATAATCAAATTTGGGAAACTGTATTTAATAATATATACTTCACATGTATACTCATTAGCCGAATAGGTCCACATATCTTCATTATTTGGGCAAAACATCCGTCTCATTTACTCGTTATCATCAGCCTAGAGAAGCCACATACCAAATCATACACCGATTCCAAAAATTGATGGAGAAATGTCTTCAAATTTTCATCCGCCATGATGAATCCGACATTTTGAGTTTCAAAATCTGATTCTAGATTTGCTTCTTACTCTGAAGACCTTGAGATATGTAAATCGCAGAAAATTAACAAATGTATGCCAATTACGACAGAATCATGATATTCTTCAAATATCGATCCGCCATATTGAAAGTCTCAAATTTTCTGGTGAATTCGGATTTGGTGACATAAAAGCAACTGATGTGTTCCTCCGGAAACATTATTTTCTCAAACATTTCGTGATATTGAGCATCTTTATATAGGACAAGAAAGCGAAACAACTGACTGATTTTAGAGGTTTAGGTTTCTACCCTAAAAACGCTTTATGGGCCGATATAAAAGAATACACGTCTAATATTTTCCGATGCTCCGTACGCATGCAAAATTTCATCAGAATCGGAGTGGGACACTCCGGAGCAGGTTTGCTCGTTAGTGAGTTCTCTTTTTTTAATGATTCGTGACCGAACGAATTCGTGACTCTGGGAACTCTGCGAACAATTGCGTGAACTGAGAGACGGCTGGATCTTTCTCCGAGGCGCTTTTCCTCTCGATTCGAGTTTATCGCTTCGAATCGGCCGAACGTTCGTTCTCTCGCTCCTCGCTCTTAAATCTCGCGTTACGTAAGAACGAAGCAGCTCGCGCTGCTCTCCCCCCTCCTCCCCATCCCTCCCAGCAACGCGGTTCTCGCGAAAAGGAAATTAATCGACTGGATTGTCGAAGCGTGGCAGCTGCGCGAGGAATTTTACATAGAAGTCTCCGTCTCGGTATTTCTCTGCACGCAGCGAGTATGCCGAGGACCGCTTATCGTTCGCGATCGTCCACTCTTCGCTACGTGTCTCCCCGGCCAAGTCTTCCGCTGTGATTCTGCTTTTGCAAGGTATCTCGCGGGGATTATTAACGAAACTCGCTGCTCTCACGGTCAATGACAGCATCGGAGTTGGCGCGATAGTTATCGCCGAGCGCAAACGCGATGAGAGATAAGCGGCTTGATAAACCACCGACGAGTACCATCGAAATTTTTCAAATTTAGGATCGCGATATCGGAGCGTCGGAGCGCACGATACGAGCACAGTGTTGAACGCCGCGACGGCAGAAGAATGGAATAAAAGAGGTGGAAGAAAAGAAGAGCGGGCAGATCCCCGCTGAAATTCCCGCGCGCGCGATTTCTTCCAACGATCGTTCGCCTTTCCGACTTTCGCGTCTACGATCGACTCTTCATCCGACATAATGTC
This sequence comes from Harpegnathos saltator, assembly GCF_003227715.2. NCBI lineage: Eukaryota > Metazoa > Arthropoda > Insecta > Hymenoptera > Formicidae > Harpegnathos > Harpegnathos saltator. The sequence goes on from NW_020230081.1 coordinate 30,998, forward strand.
GAAATCGAAATCGAAATCCCGCTCGCTCGCGAGGGTGAAGCAGAATTTTCGCTCCTCGGGTGACCAAATGCGGTTCCGAGAGCGCCGGAAGTTCCACCGTCTTCCGTCACGGAGAAGAAAGAAGATCGGCCGAATGCGCGCGAGGATGAACGAGGCAGACGCACCGCTCCGCTCGGAGCAAACACAATTTCTGCTTCTGACGAATGAAACTCGGCTCTACGAGCCGGAAAACTCCGTCCCCTTCCGGAAGAAAGAACTTCCAGAGAGAACTTCGTCGATCCTCGCTCATTAACGTCGCCGATCTTCCCCCGTCCAGGTCGACGCTCGTGGTCGATTCGACTTTCCTCTCCCCCCTCTCTCTCTCTCTTCCCTGACTACGGTTCCAAGTCCCACCCTGGTCCATATCCCCGAAGCGCGTCGAAGCGGAAGCGCGCCGAGGATCGCGCGGACGGGCGACCATCCGATCCTCATCGTAGCCCGATGAGATTAGGTGCGATTGTCAGAGCTGCTGCTATATACGCCTGTCACGAGCGCGTTCGAGTAGAAAGTTTCGGGTCGGAGGGAGCGCATTTTTTTTTTTTAATCCTGCGAGAATACACTGTCCTACACGCTGAAGGATGCTGAGGAAATCTTGTCGCTACACACAGGCAGGACCGACGTAATCCCGACGTGAAATTGACTGCAGTACTAATACACCGATCGCGCGCTCGCTCGCGCACGCACACATTGTTACGAGCTACTATTGCGAGAGCCTGGTCCTTTCGGAGCTTTACGCTATAATACGCCATGTTACCCCCGACGACGGTTTTACACCGCGGCGCTCTTCCCGTCGAGGGAGTCCCTAAATACTTTCGATCGTGCAATCGTGTGTCGAAGCGCGATTGCCAGTATCAGTCGAAGGGCTCATCTCCGATCTTCGTCTTAAGTCTATGGTTTGAAGGGAGGAGGAGCGGGGAGGGGGGGGGAGACACGGGGGAAGGAGGAAGCGAAAGAGCGAGAGGAAACGAGATGCGAGCTTGTCGCGCGCGCGCGCGCGCGCGAGAGCACTCCGGCTCTCAGACGTACCTCGGGGAAATAAACATCCCGATTGCGCGGCGAGATGGATGCTCCTCGTTGAAGGTGAAAGGACTTTCGCCGCCCCCCGGCCGGGGCGCGTTTTAAACGAATGACAATGCGAATGCCAGGCGCTCGTGTCGGCCGCGCGGGAACGCGGGAATCGGAACGCTCGGAGACACCGGCCAGCGCGATCCGGGGATGAAACACTCGTGAGGACGGAGCGACGTGTCTCGCTACGATCGCGAGTGCTTTCCCCTCCGCGAGGAGGGAACTCGAGCGCGCGAGGAAATGTCACACGTTGCGCTCTCGCGCGTCGCCTGGCGCAAACTTGCGAAGATGCGCCGATTGATCGTCGCCGGCGCAAAAAGCGCCGCCGGAGCGCCGTCGGCCTCGTCGAGGGATCGTGCGACGCGAGAAAGAGAGAGAGAGAGAGAGAGAGAGAGAGACTGTTTTTTTAGCGCGTCGATTGAAAGCACATCTTTCCGCCGCGATCGCGATTTCGGAAGTGGCACGAAAGTGCCGACGGCGCTTCCGGTATGAACGAATTGCCGAAGATTGATGGGCGTCGCGCTGTCGGGCGAGATTTCGGAGCGACGCGCGGATCACCCGAGGGCACCCACACACGCACACACACACACACACACACATGTACATATCACGACGCCGGACAGCTTTCGGCTGTGTACGTAAATGTGTGCGTAGGTGTGTGTGCTCGCGACGATATTGCTCATTCGATGGTGTGCAAAGTGGCGATACTGTATCGATCAAATGTTACCTGTTGTTGTCGCAGATACCCACACGCACAATCGCATGCACTCATGTGTGTGTGTGTGTGTATTATACATGTATATGTATATATGTATGTGAGAATGAACATGGTCGCGCGGCTACGTATTTCAGTTACGTGGCGCTCGCTCGCACTTAGCGGGAAATACCGTCGCGGCGAGGCGAAGTGGAAATTATTGCATCGTTCTAACGGCGGAGAATAAAGTTCGGTAGAAACACGGCGCGCGCGCGCGAGAGAGAGAGAGAGAGAGAGAGGAGCCGCGAGATTCCGCGCTCGTCGCGAACCCAATTTGTAGCTCGTTGTAGCTGACGAGACGCCGCTCAGCCCTCTCATAATTCACGGTAACGGCGAGGCGCGCAACTTTTTCGCTCAGGATCGCTCGCCGAGGAGGCGAGACTCTCGCGGAGGCCTTTTCTCTTCGTCAGCAGGCGAGCTCCGCACGGCAGTTCCGCAGTCGGGCGCGAAACGAACGGACGGTCGAAATAAAACGCACGATTTCTCAGGAGTCAAGCGAGAAGATTAGACGGGGAATTCCAGTCGCGGCCGGACAAAGCGAGAGACACCACGGCGCGAGGCCATGGCGGAGAGGCCCGAGCTCGCTGCACGCACATGGCACGCGGTGCGTGTATGCGCCAGGTACGCGAACACCGCAGGTATGCGACAGTCGTGGACGCGCGCTGAGTGACGCGAATTCGTCGTGTGTCTCGCGCGCGCATTCCTGCGTCTCGTACGCATTCCGTCTTCCCGGCTCGGGAAGAATCGCGGCTAGCGAGACACGCCGGAGTTTATGACATTCGCAAACAAAGAGACAGAGGTAGCCGAGGAGAGGGAGAGATCTCTCTCTTACGTTCGCGCGGAGCCGGATAAATTTTCCTCGAGTGCACATTCAAAGCGCGCGCGCGCGCGCGCGCAAGCAAGCAAGCAAGCAAGCAAGCATCTCCTCTTTTTCTTACGTCGTGAGCAATACGTCGGCGATAAAACCGAGCGCGGCTCGCGGGATGAAAGCACGGGTTAGATAGTTCAACTGCGAGACACCCGAGAGAACGAAAAGCGCAAGCGTTGATTCTGCCGACGGAGAGCACGACTCTCGAGGACACTGGACGGATGGAAACGTGGGAGAAAATTGCGGTTATAAAGTTGTCGATCTCGCTCTGCTCTACGAGTCACTTTCGCTTCGGACACGGAGACTTGATCAGGCCGGAGGATGTGTGCGACATTGTCTAATAAATAAAAGAGACGGAAGTGTACAGTCTGGACGTGTGTGTCGATTATTTGCGTGTGAGATCGGCCTCTCAGCGTCACGTGGAGACACACCGGTGCTCTTTCTCTCTCTCTCTCTCTCTCTCTCTCTCTCTCAACTAGTACGCAATGAATAGGAAATTAAGTGACAAACACGGGAACGGTGGCGCGAGTTCTCAGCCCTCTGCAGTCCTCTTTTACACGTGCAGCAACCTTGGCGATTGAGCGCAGATGAGGGAACGTGCCGGTGAGGACGTCTTTGAGAAAGTAATCCGGCTATTCTGACTGATGGCGTCGTGCTCGTGAATATGTAAGAGCGCGAGAGCGCTGCGAGATGGCTCGGTCGCTTTTTCTTCATTATCATCATCACCGTCGTCGTCGTCGTCGTTTTCTTTTGCTTTCCATTCCGGTCGTTTGGACCTCTAAATCAAATCTCGAGATGTACTACATTTGCGTCGCGTCGCTGTCCGCTCTCTCTCTCTCTTTCTCTCTCTCTGTCTCTCTCCCTCTCTCTCTCTCTCTCTCTCTCTTGCTCTCTTTCTCGTCAGGTTGCGGACACGGAGAAAATGCGGCAGTGGGAACTGCAACCAAATTTGTGCAATCTTGGGCCGTGCAGAAGCACGACCGACATTGTTGCATATTTGTTAAGAAATGTTGTGGCTTTTTGCTGCACGATGTTGTAGCAGTCACTTGAACGTTCGTCGTTCCGTTTCGTTCTCTCGGTGTTTGCTACTTCTACAATAATTCATGTGACAATGTTGGCCTGGCGGGGTCCAGCTGTGTAAACATATCGCGAAAATATGTAGTTTCAACGCAACGTTTGCCGCGATATTTTCTCCGTGTATGCCCGCCGTCGTCAATTAGCTTCTGGGCGTCGTGTGACATTTCTCGCTCCCGTTCGCGATATGCCCGAGAGACCGGCGAATTCGACAGGATTGACTCCGCGAATCGCGAGTCCTCTCTTTCAGAATTCAGGACGAGCGGCCGCGAAAGCTCCGTGGCTCTCGTTCTTCACACTTTTCGCATTGTTGACCGATCGACGTCCTACGCCGCGTTTCTCGGCAGAGCGTGAAATGAGCGTGGGGATATCTTACAGGACGCGCGAAGAAACGAAGAGAGTCCTGACGCAGGTTACATCGGCGCGCGAGTGCAAGGAACCGACTGGCGAAATGTAGAGAAATGTCGCACTCGCGAAGGACGTTCCCGCGTCGACCTCGGCCGATTCTGTTAATCCGCGAGTCTCTCAGGTGGAAGTCGCTTCGCAACTGGCGCGCGACTGACTCAACGTGTTGGTTAATAAATATTCGCAGCGGCGAGTAGCGACGGCTCGAACGGTAACGCTAAGTTCCGCAACGATGACGTCCTTAATGTCCGTAGTAAAAAGGTCAATCTGGAGGGGACGAAGTCGACTAGAGCGTCCGAGTGAAATTTATTCGCACACAGCGCGACGGCATTATGCGCATCGCAAAGCAGCCCCTTCGAGGGCCGTTTTCTTTTTTTTCTCCTTTTTCCTCTCTCTGTGTCTCTCTCTCTCTCTCTCTCTCCTCTCCCCCCTTTCCTTTCCTCCCCCTTGATCCTTTCTCATCCACTTGTTCGCTCATGTAACATTGACTGTACTCTAAAGTTCTGTTTAATATATGTACTACGATAATTACAGTATTGTTACTCGGCTTGGCTTGACTATGCCAACGCGCGTTCTTCTTAATTCCACGGCGATGTACACAATAGGTGAAAAAGTCTTTAGAGGAAAATAGGTTCTTTAGTAAATTGACAAGTAGATAGATTCGTGTTCGCGTGTGGCTCATGTGTAGACTCTTGTGCGTGTGTGTGTGTGCGCGCGCGCACACGCGCGTACATCGTGTGAGTGTTGTGTCTGTGTAAGTAGGTGTGAAGTCGAGGGGAACACGACCCTAGACTCACCCTCTGATGATCCTCTTTCCCCGTTCCTCCCCCGCTGCCCGTCGTGTTCCCGCGTTATATCTCTACGGGGTGTTCTGCCTCATAAAATCGACACGGCGAACCCTTAAATCAGGAACGATTCGCAAACACCCCCGCCTCACCCGCATCGAAAATCGACCGTTTCCCTTGCGGCGGGACGGCAGGGGGATTCAGGGGGAGGGGGTGTATACGGTGTGCGTGCGACACGTATTCTTTTGCATCCCCCGCGATATGTCGGTCGGAAGAGAAGAGACACACTTTCCGTGCGCGAAGCTGCATTCTTCGGCGGGAGATTCTCGCGATCTCGGCACGCGACCGCCATAACGCGGCCTCTGTGCCGCCGGGAATTCAACGGGATTCCTCCAGCTGATCGATCATTGATTCCAAGCGTCGGGTTCGTCCGACTGGCAGCTTCCGCCAGACCGTTAAATTCCCGACGAGCGATTAAACGGGAATCTATGGGACAACAGAATGCCATCTCCAGAAGGAAGCGCAATGCTCAGAGCGAGCGAGCGAGAGAGCGAGAGAGAACGAGAGAGCGAGAGCGAGAGCGAGAGAGAGAGAGAGAGAGAGAGAGAGAGAGAGAGAGAGAGAGAGAGAGAGAGAGAGAGAGAGAGAGAGAGAAAGAGAGAGGTGCGCACAAGTGGAAGATAGACGCGCGAGATACAAAAGAAATACGTTCGCACACGTGTATGCGTCGCACGTGTCTCCGTGCGGCAGCTGACGAATCGCTACTCGACACCCCGCGGATCGTTACATAACTTTCGTCCTCTCCTCCCTCCCCCTGCCGACGTTACGCACGTGTACATGCATATATCCTCCCCCGAAACCCGAGAGCGCTCGACCGGCGGCGGTGACTACGTGAGACAGAACGTGCGGCCCAGAGTTCCAGATCGCATTCCCGCGCGGCGACTCGGAGCTCAGCCGTCGTGACCTCAGAGGGGCTCGCCCCTCCTGGCGGCCATCTTGGCCGCTCTGGAGGCCAAAGCGCCCAGGGAGCACACCAGGCCCGTGAGCGTCTCCCAGAATGTGCTCCTGCGTCGCTTGTGCGCCGCTTGGCCGACGTAACCCAGGTGGTAGCCGGCGTAGCGGTCGTTGCTGCTGGCGGACGCGCGGCTCCCGTAGAGGCCGCCGTTGCTGGGCCTAGGCTGCTGCAGGATGCTGCGGCGGTGGTCCGAGCCGACGCTGTCGCGGTCGACGCTCCTTCGCGGCGAGGAGATGCTGATGCCGCTGGCGCTGGCGCTGCCGCTGCCGCTGCTGTGCCGGTGCTGTCGCTGCTGATGCCGCTCGTCGTAGAGATGTTGCTGCAGCTGCACGTTGCTCAAGCGCCGGTCCATCATCCGTACCAGGTTCTGGTGCACCCGCTGGTCGTCCTCCTGCACCGTGATCGGCGGCTGGCGTTGGCAAGAAACCAGGACGACGGCGGCGCCGCCGGCGCCGCCGCCGCCGCCGCCGCCGCCGCCGGCCGACGGTGTCGGTGACAGTAACTCGTGTTCCACTTGTCAGGCGTATTCGGTATCGCTGGACACTGAGCGCTCCAGATGGGCCGGGTGGCTCATCGAGTGGTGCTGCTGGTTGGAGTGCTGCTGCTGCTGCTGCTGCTGCTGCTGCTGCTGCTGTTGCTGCTGCTGCTGCTGCTGCGCCTGGGCGTACGCCAGGCTCTTCTGGTAGCTGAAGAGCTGCCGCTCCAGGCTGTAGTTCTCCGCTTGCAGCGACGCGATCTCGCGGCGCATCTGCTGGTTGTGTACGCGGCACACGTCGTCGTACTTGTGGTAGGTCGCCTGGAAGAGCAGGTGGCTCTCGTTCCACTCCAGCCGGATCCTCAGCTGGCCCTTGTCCGTGAGGAATGGACAGTGATTATCCTTCACTTCGTTCATGTCTAGGCTAGTCTCCATGATGATACCTTCGTCGACGGACTCCTGGGCGTAGTAGCGGCTGAACGGTGCGCCGGGCAGTCTGATCGCCACGACGTTTGGTCCCTCGCTTTTCAGCAAGTATGCCGACCAACTGACGTACCTGCCCGCAGATAGAATCGTCCTCGTAGAACACACTTGTTAATCGAAGCGCGAGCGCGAGCTTTCACGCGCGCGATCAGGCGCGGACAGGCGAGCAAGGAGAATGAAATCCGCGGTGGAGCCTCGCGCTTTGCAAAAACGACGAAAGAAGGTCCTTGCGGCAGTGCTTTCGATTTCTTTCGTTCCGGCCCATCTTTTCTTTCGTTCATTCTCTCACTCGCTTTTTACACAACTTGACTCTTATACTTTTTTGTATAAACACACTCTGCCGGGGTTACTGCGATAGAACAAGAGATATATGATGAAGATCGAGTACGCACCTCAAGTGATTCCTCGGCACGTTGTGGATATCTTTGTAGACCAAGTGCAGCCTGACCGTGTCGGAGTAGAGGTCGGCGCGGACCGCCCACGCCTGCTTGTCGCGGTCGTAACAGGGTGCCGCCGGTGGTACCGGCGGACCCAACGCCTGCACCGTGATCTCGCAGATGGTCCTCGCCTCGAGCATCTCCAGGGACACGCGGAGCGTGCCCTTGTGCGCGATGTCCGACCACTTGACCCTCGTGTTCCAGCCGAAGCCGCAGCCTTCCGCGTCGGAGATGTCCTCGATCTGCCCCGAGTCGATCCGCCGTTCACCGTCGCCCAACGCCACGCTGTATCTCACCCTGCAGCGGTGGTCGAAGCCGGTCAGTCTTATCAGGTAGACGCTCACCCGGCTGTCCTGGCTCCGGCCGTCCGAGTCCTTGGCGTACGGGTAGATCACCAGGTTCCAGTCGAAGCCGCCGAAGGTGAAGCAGTCGGTCTCCAGCTTGATCGGCTTCGTCTGGCCGGCGGAGAACACCGACGTCGACATCCTGACCTCGGTCATGTAGACGGTCCGCACGTTCGCCATCGACAGCTCCAGCTGAAACTCGCCGTTCGTGTCGGCGAAGTTACGGCTGTAGAGGTCGGACACGGGGATGTAGTTGCGGTTGCCTTGGGCCGGCGCCTCGTAGGTGAACTTGACGCGCTTGCCGGAGAAGCCCTCGTTCATGGAGAAGTGCTCCCGATTCAGCAGCGTGAACGTGAAGTCCACGTAGACGCGGAGGTTCCTCGACGCGCCCCGCCATACCAGGTACACTCCCAGGACCTTGGAAGAGTAACTTGGTCTTACGCCTTAGGTCGTCAGCGACCTACTACGATCGTTGTAGCGCGTATGCGTGCACGATGAAAAGAACGGCGGGAGTTCGAACGACGACACCCCGAGTGTGTCGGATTGTTTTTTCACGTTTAAATCGGAGCTTCGCTCGTCGCTCGTCGGCCATTGGATGTGATCGCGCGCGCGAATCTCGGAAGGATACCGAGTCGAAGCTGACGTTACGTAATTTCAGGGGAACAGCACGGCCGCGCGAATCGGCGAGTGCACGTAAAAGTGCTTTCCCGAAGAGGTGAACTCAAAGGATTCCACCTCAAAGGATCCACCGTTGCAAGACGTTCGGAACGTTACCCCGCCGCGGTGTATCCGCTACAATGGCACCCGACGGACTACAAAGACGCGAATTAGCATTCGGGAGGAGCGACGATCTCTGTGCCTTCGAGTCTCGCGGGGAAGAAGAGACAACGAAGTGCTTCCCGCTCAGCCGCGAAGACGAGGAGCTCTCTCCTCGTCTCCGCGGCTGCGATGAGGAATCGGTCGCTCGAGATCGCTTCGGCAGCTGGCAAGAATCCGCCGATCGAGTTACCTTTTCCCCGCGCGAGAAAGCGACGGCCCACTTCTGAAAGCCGCATACTAGTTCCTTGCTGGTGACGTCCCTCTCAGGATCGCGCACGACGCTTCTGGTGACGACGAAGGAGAAGACCCGCGTGCCATTGCGATCGTGTAGCTGCGCGAACCTATACAACAAAGCCATCACCGCATCTCGAGGGCACCTCTAGTCCGATGGTCCGCGGTGCACAAGAAGGATCCGTCCTGGTGTCGCCTTGCGAGGATCTGCGAAACAAAGGGCGGCACTCTCCGTCAGTCGTGGCGATCGCAACAATGCCGAGATAAGATGAAACCCCGAAGGAGCCCCGAAGGAGAGCGAGCAAGCCCTCGAGCGACGACTCGCTCTCCCTCTCGAGTAACGTGGTTCTCGAATAACGAGAACGTGGTGGTGAGTAACCATCCCGAAGCCGGTAATCGGCTACCTGATTAGGAGGAATCGATCGTCTCGAGTACGGCCTGCGGCTCGGCCGACGAAACTCGCCATAATTAGGACGATCTCTTAAGTACAAGATCGCGCTATGAATAGCCGCGTCGTCGTCGTCGTCGTCGTCGTCGTCGTCGTCGTCGCATTTCTCGCTCCGTTAACGAACAAACTAACTAACGATATCTAAAGATATCTAAAGGTAAAAAAACGATAACTAAAGATATCTTATCTCTCGGAGAGAGCGAGAGAGAGAGAGAGAGAGAGAGAGAGAGAGAGAGAGAGAGAGAGAGAGAGAGAGAGAGAGTGGTTTGGGCGGTCTCTCAGCGAGCTGCCAAGCGCAGCGGGGTCGGAAAATTCTGGCGGCAGAGGGCCGAGGGGGGAAGAGAAGCGAGGGAATCGGTAGCAGCGGTGGCCGGGTATGTACCGTCATGTAATCCGCTTTCATTCCTAAATACCGCGACGCACGGTAGCGCGGCGGCCTTTGTGGTATTAATTGTCGCGAGTAGCGGGGGCCGCGCAAGCATTGAAACGGACGGAGTAGCTCTCGGTAGGCTCTCTCCGTGCTTTTTCAACGGGCCAGGAGAAGCGGAAGGAGTGACCTGGTTTCCCTCCCTCTGCGAGAGAGTCTGTCTCTGCGTCTCCCGTCTGCAGAAACGACAACGACGCGTTGCGCTCTGAATCGCGCGAAGCGCGATCTGAAAGCTCGGGCATGCATCGCCGGTGTTCGCCCGAGGAACGAAAGATCCGTCGCTTCCTCCCGGCTGTCAGGCTGTCCGGAGCCGTTTCGACGCGTCGCCGCCGCCGCATTTGTCGGCATTGTCATCTCGCCCCTTCGATCGAGGCCGTTCTCAATTATCACGCATCGAGCTGCCGCGCCGTTGTGCTTCATTGCCGCAACCGCGACTTTGGTACTTCGCATCTGCTGCTGAAACAGCAGCTCGACGTCGTTTACGCCGCGAGCCACTCCTTAGTTTGGGCTTTACACACACACACACACACACACACAAGGTGCTCAAGTCGCTCGACACTGGCGTTGGCAATACGGTCGGAATGACACGCAAAGGCGACAGGGGTGATAATCTCGCCGGCCGCTTCGCTGCGCTTCTCTGAGGAGGTGGCTCAAAAAGCACTTCGAACTCAGGGGATCGCTGAAACGCTTCGAGCTAAAGTAATTAGCCGAATTTGCACGGCGGATTTTGTACTTTCGCTGAATAGACGCGCTGTAGAAACAAGCGGGGAGTATATTTCCGCCGCCGCGTAACGCATTATCTCTCTTCCTCTTTCAGAAACCTGTCATCCGATCGCTCGAGCGCTCCGAGGTAAAAACGGAGCGCTCGTTAATCGCCGGTGGTGCGGTTCCAGCGGGAAGTAACTCTTGTCGCGACGCTAATGCGTCACAACGGCTCCCATTATAACAGTTCCCCCAAGCTTGCGCTTGCAAGCTGCGCTGTGAAACTCGCGCGAGACCCGCCGTGTATCTTCGCCCGTGCATATTCGCCTACTTTCACAGCCACGGAGAGCCGTCATTCGGCTGTCACGGGCGGCAACGTAAATTCCGACTGGCGCGGCTGGCGCGGAATAAATCACAGCGGAAACAATTGGAGGAACGTAAGGGAGATCTCCGTCATGTGAGTGCGATCTTGCCGGCGATCTCTTCGTCGGAGAAATCGACGCCGGTCCGAGCGCGGAGGGACAGGTGAGCTCCGTTATTTGGGATAATTGACGTATCAACGGCGCCATCGCGGGTGTCGCTGGTACGACGGGACAAAAACGCGAGTTATCTCCTTTTTATCCGGCCACGAGAAGGTCCGACGACGGCTCGTCGTCATGTCGAGGCCGACGATGGAGGAGGCGCCGGTTATCTTCAGGGAGGCCGTCCTTTATCGCGAATGGGGCCATCGACTGGCCAGCCTGGGCAGGAACACTTCGGCGATTGATTACTTCGAGAAGGCGAGCAGACTGGCGGCCGGCGAGGAATTGAGAACGTTAATTGGCCTTTGCCGGGTGCTGATCAGGGACGCCAAGTACCCCGCAGCGGCGAAACTGTCGGAGAGATGCATGGAGATAGGTGTGCGCGAGAGCGAGGCTCGTTCCGAGCGACGAGGTGTTGTTAAAGAGGCGCACGAGTTGTTAATTGTATCTCAGCCGCGCCTCTCTCGCGATATCGCGCGGCGGCGCGATTATCTCTCGGCTGGCGATATTCGTTATTGTATTCTCGTTCGCGCGTGTGTGTATGCGTGCGTGTGTGCATATACTCTCTTGGAATTTCTCGCGGCGAATTCGAGCTCGAGTTTACAGCGGCGATTCTTCGCTCGTACGAAGCGGACTCTCGGGCGAATACTTTCGCTCGGAATTGAAGGCTGGATCTTTCTCCGCTGCACCGTTGCGGTGGCGTGTTCCCTCTAATCTAATCGACTGACACGCTCGCTCATACGGAGCCTCAGAATCCGCTCTAACAAGTAAACCTCGGGGAACGTCAGGCGCCGATTTGTTTCCAATTTGTTACAGCTATTTTTTATGTTAAAATATGAAGAAATCTGTTGTCATTTTTAGCTTGAATTAATTTCTTCAATCTTTTCGAAATTTCTCAAGTTTTGCGAAAGTACACTATTTAAAACAGTATTTCTTAAAAATATATATATATATATCTGATTTGTTGAAACTTGCACGCACACACATGTCGCCGATTATGAATCAGAACCATTTTGTAAAATTCAAAATGGTGGATCTTGTGTGGCTGACGTGATCGTTGAAAAAGTGTTCAGTTTTACATTCGACGTTGGGTAATCTCTCGGCCCGCTATCCACAGCAAACAAGCTCATTTTAACGTCAAAATCTGATAAAAAATCAACAAGAAATGAACAAAAAAACTTGAGAAATTTCGAAAAAATTGAAAAAATTAATTTAAGCTAAAAATGATAACAGATTTCTGTATACTTCGACATTGAAAATAATTATAAAAAAATTGGAAACAAATCGGCGTCTGACGGTGTTCCCCGAGGTTTATTTGTAAGCTTAATTGTAAGCGAAACGTCCACTCCCGCGATTCATCGAGCGACGGTATTTTTATTCGCCTCGAGCGAAGACACCGACGCTTTCCGCTCGCTCCGAGAGTGAGATTCCACTCCGCGAAATGTATTTAGAGTCAACTTATAACCGCGTAGCGCGATTTTCCCCTCTTTTCCCGCCTCAGCCCGCCGGCCGGAGCCCGAACACGCCCGGCGCGCTCGCGTCGCGTCGCTCCGCATTTAATTCCGTTTTTAATTTGCGAAATTGCACGCGAGCAATCTCGCGCATCAGACTCCCCCCCGGCTTTTTCACACAATTCCGCTGACCCGCGCTGCTGGCGGCGCATTAGAAGCAGAATCGGGTTAAAAGAAACGTGCGCACATGCGCCGCGGGAACGGACAATGATCGGCGCTTTGGGGGGACGTCGATTGACTGACAAGGTCCGCGCGGAGAAATACGTCCGCTTGAACGAAGCGAGCCGATTGAGGCCCTCGGAATTCAGACTCTGAAGTATCCAGGCTTCCTGGTCGACTCAGAGGTAATTCTGGTGTCCCCGACATCGGAACTTCTGAATCGCTGTTGCTGTTCCAGCAGAACATTCGACCGGACGTTTTCGCCCGCCCGCTAATTATCTCCCGCCGACTAACGATAAAACGAGCGAGCGCACGCTTCATCTCCGCGACACCGTATCTCGGCTTCAGATCCCGCTCATTACCAAGCGAGGCAGATGCGGATGCAAGCGCTTTTCCAGGCCGGTGAGTTCAGTCACAGCCTGGTACACGCTCACGAGGGTATGCGGCGGCGACACAGCATGACCTTTGAACACGGCATCTATCAGGCCAGAGAGACCATCGAAGATTGCGTCGGTCGGAACACGTCGCCTATAGCGCTGCTGCTGCTCTATCCGTGGATACGGAAGCTGCACGACTATCGGGACCACCTGATCGGCCAGAAGGAGGACCAGTTCCAGGGTGCGTATCTTCGACAAGGAACAAATGCGACGAGTGGGGGAGATCGTTTTCTTCCGATATCAGTCGTGCTATCAGTCTCGCCGGCGAGACGAGACATGCTGAAGCGAGTGAGAGAGAAAGACAGGGGGGAGAGGAGCCGCCTCTCCTCGGCCTGCTTCTCTCTAATCTCTCTGCAACGAGATTTCCTCGTTAGCTTACGGGCGGGCCGATGATGGAGCGAGAAAATATCCCGTGTCGAAGTCTTATTAGTCAATTGGGCTAATTATAGTATCAAATAAGAGAGAGAGAGAGAGAGACCTGTACAAAAAATTTTTCAAACACAAGATTACGCAGTTTCGATGTATTTATGCATTTTTGCAAACTGGTTTTTTAAAATATTTCACGAGGTCTTCCTGTCTCCTTTTTTCTCACAGTCGAATCGGTAATTTTTTGCGAGACAGAATTTGGTGGAAAAGCGACGGATCCTTTGCGAAATACCGCAAGTGATATAAAATATAATATTGTTACATGTGTGTGATGATTTCGGACTTTTCAGATAAGGCGAGACGATCATATTTTTATTCATCATTAAAATTTTATAAAGCAACGCGTACGTGAGAGAGCCGGTGGAAGATGACGGATCCAAACTGGGCGCGTATATAGTTTCGCGAAATTAGAACGATAGCGAGAAGGAAGTCGTTAGATTTGTGATCAGAAAAGTCCGAGATGTATCACACTTATCGGACGACTAACGATATTATTTAAGGGGACTGGGAGGGTCAGATTGCTGAAAAATGCTTGTCTTTGATAATATTTCGTGACGAACTGAATAAATGTGCGAGAATGAGAATTTTACATATATTTATACAACATATGAAGAATAGAACAATTTTGTTTTTAAACAAATACTCATATAAATATACGTCCACTTAAATTTTAAACGCGTTTTTCTCGAAAATTTATTGCTCAACTTTTTGCGTGTGATTTCTCCGAAACTGAGCTTCGTATCGATTTGAAATTTTAAAGCAATAATATTTGTTCATGTGGGTCTCAGGTGAACCATGGACAACTCCGTAAAAATATTTCATTTCGGGATATTAATTTTTTCATTGTAAAAGAACTGAAAAATTTGAATTTTTTCCTAATAATAGCTGCCCTTTTGTTCATTTTGTTCGATTTTTTTTTCTAGCGCTTCACCGGATAATGATAAGTCTCCTCAAGATTTCTAGCTAAAATTCGCTCTGATCGGGCCACCGAGAGCCGAGATATTACTGCAAAGACGATAACTTGAAAAAAAAAAAAGGAGAATATATTTCAATTCCAATATTCAATTTCAATATATATATCGTATATTTATACGAATATTTATTAATAAACAAAATTTTTTCTACTCTTCATATGTTATATAACTATACCTAAAATTTTCATTCCTGCACATTTGTTCAGTTCGTCAGAAAATATTATCAAAAACAAGCACGATTATTCAGCAATCTTCAAGCAAATCTGACCCTCCAGTCCCCTTAAGTGCGATATTATTACCGAACGAATGATCATTTCGCCTGGCTGTACCTCATCGCGCGACGGCGATTAGAGAATTAGATTTGCGTTTGAGCTCGCAGGTATCGCCGCGGACGAGGACGAGACGAGATTCAAGGTGAACGATCCGGAGGTGCAACAACAAGTTCGGCAGAGGCGACTGCAGCGCGTCATAGCGAAGATGTATATGGGTTACTTGACGATCGATAAGGATTTCCTCGAGGAGATTGCCGGCCAGCCGGATCTCGCGACTCCCGAAGTGGCCGCGCTCGCGAACCTGTGCCGGCGGAACATCGGCTACCTGCAGGACCTCCTGCGAATGCGACGGCCGCTTTACGTGACGCTGTTCGAGCGCCGGGCGATGACGCGAAGGCGCAGGAGGGCGATCGAGCGGGAGCGGAAATTACGCGCGAATATTGTCGTCATCACGGCGGATTTCCTATTGCGTCGCCTGCACATCGCGAGAGTCAACAAGGACTACATCTCCTTCTTCGGGTAACGTCGGGATCGTTCGGCTTGCACTAGTTTGCGAAAATCGTTTTCGGCGCATCTTTCTCCGGCGAACTCGAAGGCGCATCAATATTCACAACCGCGCGAGCCAGCCGGAGTGTATAAAAAATCATTCTCCTACGTTTTTCCTTTTCATTCGATTGATATTCAATCGAATGAAAAGTAAAAAGGAAACATATATATATATATATAGATTTTTCATTCGAGTCTTATTAGGGAGATATAAAAAAGCACTTGAAAGCGTTGTGATATATAACACAATCCCAAGGAGTTACAAACACTTCAAACTATTATGATATTATACTCTTATCTGTCCGATAGATAAGAATATAATGAAAGTACTTGAATGTTTTTTTCAATCTCTCTTTTCTTACACTAGGAAAAAAAATTTAGTATCTCTAACCAAACTGTCTAGTTGAGGCATTTTTTAATAGCAACCAAATATCTTGTTTTATATAACGAAATATTCAGTTGTCTCAACTAAATATATTTTTCTTGTTTTCTTCTCTGGACCAAATGATTTTGTTCTTAGACTTCGTATATAAAAATTAAGCATGTTAGTTATTTCATCCATAAAAATTACATAATAACGAAATCATTATTTTACATAAACTAAAATAATGCCCAATGGATGCTACTTTGTCTTTCTGTGCACTAAAATTTAGATTTTATATATTAAGAAAAAATTATAGTATTTTTAACAAAATTCATATAGTTAAAGCTTTTCGGGTGCTACAACAAAAGTATTACGTTATACGAACAAACCGTAATCAAACAGGATATTTGTTTGCAGGAACTAAACAGTTTTGTTGGGCATATTTTAACCAAATTATTTTGTTGTTACAACAAAATTTTGGTCCACGCAACAATATATTTTTCCTAATGTACGATTGTGACGTCGATATTTCATGCATCGCTACTTCTATCATGAGTTACCGCTAATCATTTGACGTGTTCTTCATTCCGTCAAGAGAACGACACGTTCAAACGCTCCTTGTTTGAATGTTTATTCATCGAGCTGCCGAGTATCCAACTGCCGTGATATTTGCGTTCCGCCAATCGGGACAGCGAGATGGTGCTCGAATGTTCACTGTCTGAATCGGGAAATCGTGTTCTTTAGTTTCAACGCTCGAAACACCTGGCCTCTAATTCTAACCGCGCTGAATCGTGACGTCGGGAGCGAAAAATCGTACAAAGTTCTCTCTCTCTCTCTCTCTCTCTCTCTCTCTCTCTCTCTCTCTCTCTCTCTCTGTCTCTGTTTATCTCTTTCTCTCGATATAGGTACATTGAGATGAATTCCAAGTTTCTTCGTAAACCACCGGCTGTCTCGGTGTCAGATTAGTCAAGTATACCGGGAGCTCTCCTCCTCGCGTTATTCTACGTCGGCAAATACACTGATAGAAAAATATAGTTGAATCAACTATAATCTCACTATATTTTATAGTTCATTTTGGCGTCAACCATAGTTTTATAGTTCGTGGAACTTGCAAAATATAGTAGAATAAACACAAACATATAGTCAATGATTGTCTGAAATAATTGTTTAGTTACTTTTACCACATATATGGTAATTTCTCATTCACAAATATAGTGAGATTTAATATTCATATGGTCACATCTGTCATCGTTTAGCAAATATTCAGGTAATATTGACTGTATAAAAGAGTCACTTTACCTACCATTTTATATTTGTATCCATACAATAATCTTAGTTTAACTTACTATAGTTCTTAGTAAAAATATTATATGCTTGGTTATGCTATGCCTATATCGTAATTATTACCGATATTATGGCAATACTTGCTATAAATATGATATTTCGGATTATAATTTAGTTACTGTTATCATTATAGTTCCAAATATTATATACTTTTCTCTCAGTGTAGCCGTGTGATCCAGTCTACGTTCGTTCTGCGTTTTCAGCGCAGCGAACGAATGCGGCTGTGACAGACTCGATCGAGTTTTACAGCCGCTCGTTAATTCGCGAACCGAGAGGAAAGTTTTTCTCGGTATATCTTACCGACCCCCACCATCTAATCCATCTCGACGTATAACGCGAAGGAAAACACGATTCTTTGCTTTGACTAAATACGCCCGCGACGAGGGGGCGGGGTTCTTGAGCTCAGCGCCGAGTTGAGCTCCGTAAGCTTCGCTTGGGCGTAAAGCTCTGTGCGAGATTGGCTCTCTTTCGCAAACCAACGGGCTCGAGCTCGAAATAGCCATGTACGAGCGAATAATAACGAAACTTGACTAGCGGTGAAAGCGGGAGCGTAAGCCTGCCTGCGAGGGACGAGCGCCTCGTCTGATTAACAATATACACGGGGAGGAAAGATCGGTCGTGAATTAACACGACGATGAACGGAATTTCTGCTTCTCCGAAAGCGAAGTCAGCCAGCGTACGCGCCAGAAACGTCGCTCCCTCCGAGCGAAACGCATTAGGTTCGTTCGCTCCGGCAAGCTTCCCTCCGCGTGTACAACACTTCATATCTCGCGACTATTTCTCTCGGTACTTGAATGTATACTGGTACGAGCTACGGTATCTCGAACTCGCAAAGTGCCTGACCGATTCCCCCCCCCCCCCCCTCCATTTGATCAGATTCGTCGATCATATCAAGGACAAGTTTGACTCGTACTCGAGTAAAATGTTTCCGCTGAAGGAGAAGTTTCTCAACGCATTGTACGAGATGGTGGCGTGGGTTTACATCGACACGCGCGACTTGATGCGTCTGGCCGACGAGGAGATAAAGGCGACGTACTTGAAGCATCACTTAGGGATACGAGTCGCGACGATTCCGCGCGACAGCGACCTCGCGTGGATGCCGAGCACGAATCCGAAGGAGAGGCTGAAGCTATTTCGCAGGTATAATTTACTACTCGCAAGTAGGCTCGTCCTGGACAGACATATCGCAGGCTATCCGCAATGAGAGAAAAGACGGTTGGATGAACGCGATCATAAACGAGCGTTTTGATTCGAGGAAACGGGGTTTCCGGCTCTCGTGAAGCAAACTCGACTCTGAGATTCCTATTTTCTTCAATCGTGTAGAAGAAAGAGCGGCCGAATCAGCGAGCCAAACGCGCTCTGCCGGGAGAAAACAACATTTTTGTTTCTTACGAGCGAAATGCGACTACTCGGGGAGCCAGAGATTCTCTTACGTACACCAGGGAAAATGTATTGTTGCGTGAACCAAAATTTTTTTGTAACAACAAAATCATTTGGTTAAAATATGCCCAACAGAACTGTTTAGTTCCTGTAGACAAATATCTTGTTTGATTACGGTTTGTTCGTATAACGTAATACATACTCCTGTTATAGCAACCAAAAAGCTTTAACTGTACGAATTTTGTTAAAAATACTATAATTTCTTCTTAATATACAAAATCTAGATTTTAGTGCACAGAAAGACAAAATAGTATCCATCGGGCATTATTTTAGTTTATGTAAAATAATATTATTCGTTATTATGTAATTTTTCTGGATAAAATAACTTAATTAAAAATGTTTAATTTTTATACATGAAGTCCAAGAACAAAATCATTTGGTCCAGAGAACAAAGCAGAAAATATATATTTAGTCGAGACAACTAAATATTTTGTTGTATAAAACAAGATATTTCGTTGCTATTAAAAAATGCCTCAACCAAACAGTTTTGTTGGAGATACTAAATTCCTTTTTCCCAGTGTACTATTTTCCACGCGCTTTTCCCGGAATAATGTCGAACGAGCGCGTGCCTCGAGCGTGTTTCCTTTCCGCTTAACACGCGAACGCGCAATCGACATGCATGTCGTATCGCGCATATCGCGGCAACGCGTGATTTGTAAATGTCGCATCATTTCTACGCGGGATATACAGTCGCAATTAAAGGCGCGACTCGCGGTAATATCCCATTCGAGCGCGAACGATATCTCCCGAAAAGGAAAAAGAAAACACGATTTCGATGCAAGCAGGAGATTAGGCATGGCGTGCGCGCCGCTCGAGCTCGCCTGGCTGCACCACGACCTGTGCAAGCTGCTCGTCGATATCTGTCGCTTCGACCTGGCCAGATTCTACGGCAAGAAGGCGCACGACATGGCGCAGGAGGCCAAGTGCGAGCAATGGGTGTTGAACAGCAATCACCTGATCCTGCGGATCGAGATACATCAGAATAATAGGAGCGAAGCGAGGGACGCCGCGATGTCGGCGCTCGCGAGCGCCAAGAGGCTCGGTATCGATCATCTGGTATGAACAAAGTGCCGCGATTTTGCAAGGGCTCTCGCCGGCCCTTTGCGGTCGAATTCGCCCGCGCGGGTCGACATCCAATCAGCGCGCCCTCGAAATTAGTTTGCGTCTTCGAAATCGCGAAGGAGCGCGGCCCTACGAAATGATCGGGGAAGGGAGAGAGAGAGAGAGAGAGAGAGAGAGAGTCTATATCATTCTTGGACATTTGTCAATTTCTTTGTTTATCCGGCTGTTTCTGCACTCATTCATAGACGGAGGGCGAAACGTCCAATGAGTTTTCGATACTTTTGTGCGGATTTGATCTAATATTAAGTGATATAGGAATTTATCAATATGTATTATTCATTTTATTGTTCCTTGCGCACTGCAATATTTGGTCAAATTCGGGCTAAAGTGCAGAAAACTGCCGGCTGTTTGGACGTTTTACATTACTCGCATGTTTCGCCTGAAGTTCACCTTCCAGGTTGTTTATCGATTTCCCTCGTCGTCGCTTATGATACGTTACTTATTATTTCTTATTTGTATTTTTACTTTCACGCTACGTTATTTTTATTCTGTTGTGTAAACAAAGGGTTGCTGATAAATGATTATTATTATCGTGTCCTTCTCGCCGCGCGCTTTTCGAAATTTTGCATAAACATTTCGTTTCCTCGATCACGGTTTCGTGGATTACGCAGCGAGCGACGTCGATGTGTCCCAGCAATGAATCGTGGCGTATGATTGAGAAAAGAAAATAGCAGCTGGTTCGGTAAAATTGGCGCAATTATCCGCGCGCAAGCAAATACTGCGCCAATTGAGCAAATTACGCGTTGATGGAACGACGTATCGCGTGGACGCGCGGGCAGTTGTTGACGGAATCGTGATTGTTAAATGGGCTGATAACTCGTTACAGTGATTACACAATGTGTGTTTGATGAACGTTCGCTCGAGCGGACTCCGCCCGTTCGCACGCACCATCGTCGGTGCCGCCAATTTTTCTTCTCGACGCATCTACTGCATATAAAACGATAAAGCGGCAAGTCATTTTCTCTCGGGACAATTTCCATCTCTCGCGACAAGTCTTCAGCCGCGCTAACGACCGTTCAACCTCCCTCTCGCTGAATAAGTTTTTATTCAAATGTTGTGCTTACATTCGTTTCCGTTATTCGCTGACGGACTTTTCTCCCTTTCTCTCTCTCTCTCTCTCTCTCTCTCTCTCTCTCTCTCTCTCTCTCTCTCTCTCTCTTCGTCTCTCGACGGGTCTCTCGCGACGAAAGAAAATCTCGCGCGGAAAATCGTTCTGTTTTCACAAAGACAGACGAATGTGATCCTCTTTCGCGCGACGAGCAAGAAGTGCTCGCACGGTGAAGGACGAGAGCGGCGCGAATGAAATCGCGCCGAGACCGCGTCAGGACCGCAAAGGACTTCGCCCGGTTGGCGCGGAAGCGGGCTCGGTTAATTCGGCTCCGATGAATCTCGCGATGCTGCCCGCAGATTGATTTCTACGAGAGGGCCATCAGACTGGTGGACGAGCTGGACGTGGAGCGGATCGGCGACTTTGACGGCGCCGCCTCCAGGCAGCAGCTGATCCTCGAGCTGATGCCGCGAGAGATGAAGGGGGAGGTGGATTTTCTGTGGCGGCGCATGGACGTCGTGCCGGCGAAGAGACGGCTCTCCGTCATGCCGGGCTGCAAGCCGATCGATCGGAAGCACAAAATGACGTCCAAGCGAAGGACCATATTACCCGGGCCGCCCAAGGACCCGGAGAGAGAAGCCAGGCTCGCCATGTTGAGGCAGCACGCTCCGCGCGTCAAGCGGCCGGGCTTCGTGGATTTCGAAGAGTTCGAATGATGGACGGCGATCTCCCCCCGGCGACCGGACGGTCACACCCCGATCGCGCATTGTCCGCCGGCTCACTGTCAGGCAAATTATCGCCGGGCGATCGAGAGCGCGAACGGGACGCGAAATGAAAATCACTCAGCCGTTACGATCCATTCACGCGCGCGCGTCTCTCAGCTTTTCGTGCCCATTCGAGCTCGCCGCGGCTCATTTCGCGGATATTGAATTTCGTTGTACCGCGGGTTCATTCGTTGTAATTAATGATTATAATAATTGCATGAAAATTCCAAATGTACACCGCATCTCCCGCTGCGCGCTCCATCAACGTTACTCGTTCACTTATTGTTCTCTCTCTTTCTCTCTCTCTCTCTCTCTCTCTCTCTTTCTTTCTCTTTAACCCATCCATGCATCATTTTGTATCTCATACGTTTTATTTGCTCTCCGCCTCTCCTCTTCTTCTCCTTTTTCCATTAAATTCATCTCGCCATCTCTCTTCCATTGTACATTGTTGTTTCGGAAAGACGCAAGAACAGCTTCCTATCTCGTCCTGATTGTCTCCGGAGAGTGTCGGACGGCGATTTATTCCTGCTCCTTGCGAGAACACTTCCGGTCGCACGTGCGAGGACAATTTTACGGCGATCATCCTTCGGCCCCGTCGCGACGCTGCAAGGGAACGTGAAACGTCGAGAGTTTGCATGCGGCCGCGAGCGGATGGATGGAATTTTGCCCGACGACCTCGCGTCACTGTCGCGCGGTATCGGACATGTATTTGAGCGAATTTCCGACTCGCCATTTCACGCAACCGCGGCGATCTCGGCCTTTTACTCGCCGTGCGCATCATCTCGTGATAGATGCGCGTCTCGTTCCGGCCGGTTTCGGCGCGGCTGATCGGCACGGTCGTTTTCCAATAACGACGTCGTGCCAGAGCCAAGGGACGGCCGGCAACATTCTGGCCGGCTGTCGTTACCGGAATCACCCTAGCGGAAATCTCTTTACCGCGCCGGCACTCCGACTCTCTTTCTCTCTCCCTGTATTTTTTCTCGCTGTCATTCTTCCTTCCTCTCCGCTTTCTTCTTGTTTTTCCTCCGAGCACCGTCTGAAATTCTAGTCTCACTGCCTCTCTCCCTCGAGTGCCCGCCCCCTTCCTCTCTTTCT
Organism: Harpegnathos saltator; assembly: GCF_003227715.2. Classification (NCBI taxonomy): domain Eukaryota; kingdom Metazoa; phylum Arthropoda; class Insecta; order Hymenoptera; family Formicidae; genus Harpegnathos; species Harpegnathos saltator. The sequence continues at coordinate 53,392 of NW_020230081.1, forward strand.
CGCTCAGCTCTCCGGCAACATTTTACCGCCAGCGCGGCGCGCCGACTGTTAATTGGCAAGAATAATTAATTAGCCGCCGCATGGGGACAGTACGGTAATTTATCGAGTAGATGAATGCGAGGAAGAGAAGAGAGATGAGGAGTGACGGGGCGGCGAGGGTGGCGGGAGAGCAGAATGGGAAGATCGGAAATTGAGTGCGATCAGCGAGGCGTGTGTCCGCGGTCGGCTGGTCGGACTATTCGATAAAAATCGTCTCCCGGCGTCCTGGATGCCGAGATGCATCCACACCGGCCGCGTATACGGCGAACAATGTCGCGCCTTGCGCCTCGTTCCTCCCCTGGGAAGTCGCACGACCAGGAGCGGGCAGGCTCTCAAGACGGATAGCTCAGGATCTCGTCGAAGAAGGCGAGAGCGCTGCACGACGTGTTGTTGCCAGGTATACGCGTGGAACTTACGAAGATAGATCGCCTCCTTCGTGCGCGGCGCGAGAGCTCTCGTAGTTATAATAGCCTTCGGTGTCTTTCGCACTTCCCCCTCGAAATTCGCCGCCATTCATCTTCACCGCGATAACTAAATTCCCCCCCCCCCTCCTCGCGAGAGGTGCTCTCCGTAATATCCGACTTGACGGAAAAGGAGGGCAAGAATGAAAAGAGGATAGCAGCCCGTCACACGACGGCAGATCCGGCTCGGCGCCGGAGAAGTCATTTAAAGCGAAGCCGCAGTTGACTCGCTTCTCTCTGTCTCCCTCCCTCTCTCAGCCGATTATTAATTCGTCGCGCGTTACATCGATCGGAAAAAGAGAAGAATCGAGAATCGAGACGGGCGAAACTGGCTGCAAGCCGGCCGTCGTCTGTCGGGAGATCAGTCAGAGGCGGATTCTCAAACGCGCGCCGCGTTGGTCTCGCCACGTTCGCCGCAGGGCCTCGCGATGGCCACATCCGCCGTGTGGGAGCTCCTCGACGACGACGGCGACGACGACGTGACGAGACGGGCCGTGGAGCGCGCGGAGGACCGCGCGCGTCTTCAGGCGAAGGTGAGGCCGGCGTCGCGCGGAAACGTCCGACAATATGCGCAAGCCTTGCACCGTCAGGCGGACGAGCTGTGCCAATGGTAACGTGATCGATATCCGCTTAACGATATTAATCCCGCGCCCTACTTCATATTTTACGACTCTTGATTAGCTCGGCGAAAGCGCAACGCGTGGTCCCTCCTGGCGAGCGACGTGGACGGGCTCGGTCGCCGTGGGCTCTCTCAGGACGACCGATCTCTGGAGGGTTAAAAAGCGCGTTAGCTCTTAATTGCTTTTCTCCTCTTCGCAGTGATGCATTTCCAAGCTGCCCTCTCTCTCTCTCTCTCTCTCTCTCTTTCTCTTTTATAGCCGTAGCTTCAATAGCGCGTTATCGCATTGTCTCGCCTCGTCTTGTCTCGTCTCGTCTCGTCTCGTCCGGCTCGTCTCTAGTCTCAAGAAGGACCGACGCGCTTGCATCGAACGCTGAATGCCGTGTAACAATAACAGGCAGGAAGAGCCATTGTGCGCCTTTCACGTCCTGTAATTTTCATCTGCCAGTCGGATCATAATGATCACAATATATTTCTATTAGCTTAGTTACGTCAAAAGTGTCGATATTTTATGCGGATACGGGCTGACTGACGCAACGACGAGCGGTAAAAAATTTACGCTGGAAAAGGGGGGCCCTGAAAAGCTTTCTGTTTTAAATATTGCATCGCGCGTTGTTGGGATGCATTTTAGCGGACCGATGAGGTCATTCGGTGCTTTCAGTTAAAAATGGTCATTTCTCCTCCCTCCTTCCCTCCCTCCCCCTCCCTCCCTCTCTCTCTCTTTCTCTCTCTCTCTCTCTTAGTTAGATATGTACGTTATATGATACGTTTCGTTATATTCTCGTTACGTGCGCGCCAGCTACGTAACAGCGAGGCGAAATTATTATCGATAGAACGTCGCGAAATTTTCCCGCGAGTGGACTCTATTTTGAATTTAAAACACATTAAAACGGGCGATCGCGTGGTCGTCGCCTGCACCGTCGTTGAAGCAGCACGCGAGCATTTTGGTCGTTCCCGGTGGGAAAAAAATGGGTCGTGGGGAATATCGGAAATATTGCCAATACGTCGTTTCCCTGAAAGAACATTCGACGGGAATATCGCTTCACAAGCGGACTGGTATTTAGCTTTCGCGGATAGTCATGAACGTTTCAATTCCACAAATAGATTTTCCTCCTTCCCCTCTCGCCTCGGTAACTCGGTAGATCCGTAAACAGCCCGCGGCCCCCGATGTACCGCTGTCAATGAGGCAGCCCAGTCACTCTTTCTCTTTTCTCGCTCGCGCGAATCGCGCATGCTGAGATGCTAACTTCACACCCGAGCGGAACATCGTCCCGTATTAAAACCTCATCCGGCTTCCAAACTTCAAATAGGGCCCGGATAACTTTATCGGATCCGGCACGTAATAAAGAGTGAAACGCACTGCTGTATAAAATTGCCTGAAATCGAGAAACCTGATCAAATGTCCATCAGGAGCAAATCAGGCATCCAAATAATCGACGTCATCGCTGGTCAGGGTGTAATCCGAAAAATATTGCAAGACAATTGCCGCACATTCCGACCGATAAGGTCCACTCACAATACCTTCTTATGGCTTGCCTAGTCATGCCATAATCATCAGACATAAAAAATCGCCGTATTTGATTTCTGCTCGGGAAGGTCCAATCATAATGCCTTCTTATGACTTGCCTGGTCATGCCATATCAGGCATAAAAAATTGCCGTATTTGATTTCTGCTCGGGGAGTCTCACCGCTCCGCAGGTACGAACAATGCGTGCGCACGTGCGCCACTGTGAGACATTTAATAATTCATCGAGCGTACGCCGCGCGCGCGCGCGCGCACTTCTGCACTCTTGTCTCCGTCGTACTTACAGCTCTATGCATCACACGTTTGCATCAAACAGCAAATTAAAGATTCGTTAAACTGCGCTCCAATGTGATAACGTGTTCGCTAATACGTCGATCCAGCGGGAGCCAGCGGTGAGCCCCCGAGAAATTAATGCAGCACGCATTATGTAGCGATGATACGCTTGGATTAATCGTGTTACGCGATATTTTATCATCGCGCGCTCGCGCGACAGCGAAACCGCGCCTCTTCGCAGCGCGTATTTGGCGACAACGAGCGGCTAACGCGCGCTGATGCACAGCGACGGTGGTTTGATAACTTTTCATTCATTTAACGCGGAAATTCCGCGACCACCCGGCCGATCAGTCGCGGCGGTCTACCAACGATGAGCGATTTAACCCTTTAACGCCTACTGGTAACTATAATTAGCAGAAACGCATTTAAGAATCCGTAACTTAGTCAAAGAAGGAGATATTTTCGTTTTCTTTGCGTCTGCACCGTAAAGGTGAATTCTTCTTCTAAAAATAGGTATATATACGCAGATTGTATGTAGATTCGGTTTAGTCTGTTTTAAGCTCAGTTTTAATGATAACATGTTTTGTCAGATTCCCAGTAGGCATAGTTAGCATTGTTACTGACATCTCGAAGTGCACTACAAATGAACGAAGAGATTGGTGTCTGTTATAATTTTATACATTCGGAAGCTTTCTCGGGTGCAAAATGTGAGATTAAAAGAATACAGAAATTCGAAACGGCGAATATCCGATATGGTGGACACGAAAATCAAGAAATCAATTTATTTTCGTGAAACCTGGGGACCTACAGTTTCTTACGCGGCGAGGGGGGTGAAGGGACGATTGACTATCTAAATGATGATCTATAAGATATTCTTCTGAAATAGTAAGTTTGACGCTCTGAGTGATAAACCTCACTCACAAATATAGTAAAGTTTCAGCTCAAAAATGTCAAGCTGACTGTCAAGAGTTATGTCGTATCGATTACCCTCCATTTTTCTCTGTATAGGTTGCTCATTTCGTATATGCTACGCTAGGATCCAAGTCATACCAATAAGCAGAAAACGAACGATAAAGAAACCAATATAAAATTCTGATATTTTCTTTCGTTACCACTACTCATAGTCTCAGTTCAAAAAAGCTCAAATTTTATTCTTAAAACACTTATAAAAAAAAATCGAGCGTTAAGAGGTAAAAATTTGGCAATTTGCAAATCACGCAGCGGCGAGTACGAGTCGGCGTTAGTGCTGTACCACCGAGCGGCCACGGTTTGCCCGCACGACAGCACCCACGGCGTAGCGGCTCGGCGTACCGCGGCCATGATAAGCTTGTGGAGTAATCCGGAGAAAAGCTCGACGAGACCGCCGGCGAATACGAGGAGCGACGCGATTTCGAGGGTGACTTCGTGCCCCGAGAGCGCGGTGCTCAGAGCGCCTCGCGACGCCTCCAAGTCCTCCGATTCGTCGATTATCTCTGGTATCCTCAGGTAAGTGCCGAATCAATCCGCCGGGATTGATGTTTAATGCGGACGACGCAGTGCCGAGGGGAATGCTCGGAAACGGCGACCTCAAGCGGAAAGCTTCCCCGCGACTTCGAGGTCAACGACGTCTCTTCATCCGCGATTTTGCCATAACTCGACTTACTTACTTACTTCGGCGATTGCACATGTTGCAAATATTAGAGAAAAAGTCCAACACGAAGATCAGGGTCAAAGAAGTTTCTGCGACCTCGAGACCTTCGAGACTCGAAGGTCACGGTCTTCGAAGAAGACCGCTCGACGTTCGTTATTTCGACGATGCCGAAGCAATAATTTCCCAACATCTCGACACGTCGGAAAAATATGAGGACAAGAAAAAAGGTTCCGAAAAGCAAGGAGCAGAATCATAAGCAAAGACCAAGTCCCACCCGCCCCGCGTCTGAAAACCCCGCGTCGTCAGCGGCTCGATCTTACACACGACGTTCGAACACGACGAGCTGTTTCGTCTTCCAGACACCTCGACACCTGCAAAAAGCCGTCTACCGACACCCTCCCCGCGCTAGGATCGCTCATCAGCCAACTGAGCCGATCGCGAGCGACCTTGGAGCACGTCAACAGCCACGCCGACGCGATGCTGAGGAAACTGAAGGCCACTTTCGACGCCGGCAGGATGCGGAACTCCTTGAGGCTCGCCGAGGACCTGCTGGCGCTGTCGCCCGACCTGGGGGACCCTCGTCGACATAAGATACCGGCGTATCATTACTTGTCTCTGATCCACGCCGCTCTAGGAAGGCACGATCGAGCGTCCGAGCAGGTCGCCCGGCTGGTGCGCCTGTCGCTGAGCGTCAACGACGAGGTGCACCTGTCGCAGGCTCTGGTGACCTTGGGCAAGGTGCACCTCAGCTTCGGCTGCCTGCAAGCGGCCGCGCGCGCCTGGGAGAACATGTCGATCCACGTCGGCCAGCCCGTGGCGCAGGCCTGGCTCCACCACGAGATCGGGCGCTGCCATTTCGAGGGAGGGAAGTACGTGAAGGCGTTGCGCGAGGCGGCACGCTGTTGGGAGCGCGCGGAGGAGGCGAGCTCGAACAAGTGGACCTTCCACGCCGGCCTCCTGAGGGCGCAGTGCCTGGCGTTGCTGGGTCGCTTCGCTGGTGACGATTTTACTTCTCAACCCCTTCCTCCATTTTTCCCGGCCGGCGGAATCTCACGGATGGCCGGTTGATTCCCCTCGCGGCGCGCGATTGTCCCGAAGGGACGCCGTTCCGCCGGAAAATTCCAACGGGGCTCCTTTAAAGCGCCCCTGCAGCCTCGACGGGATCCCGACGGGACGCAATATCGCGTTGTGCCTCGGCCGAGACGGCCCGTCTGGACGAATAACTCTCTCCGCAATTGTATGTTATGCGAGTCGCTCGTGAATGGGACATTTAAAACAGTTGGCCGGGATGCTTGAGGTACTCCGGTCGGTAGGCAAACGTGTGCTTGGACTATGTAAAAAAAGAGAGGAAAGAGAGAGAGAGAGAGAGGCGGAAAATAATACGTTGCGCTCTATTCTGTTAACGTCGACGCTCTTATCACGAGGGATTTTCATTCCGCCGAGTGGAATCCAGACCGCCGCAGAATGCGTCCGTATGCAAACGAAACGCGACTTTTAAAACGCGCGTTTGTAGTTTTACATGACGTCTCTTTGCGCCTGTAATCGATATTACAGGCCGAGTGAGTGGACTCGGTTGGACGAGTTGAATCTTCACGGGGCGAATTTGCGCGAAATTCCAATGGCGCACGTGGAAAAATATTATACCGCTAAGACGAGCGGATCCAGTTTACTCTTCTTTTCTCAAGTAATATACAATAGTCTTCGACAAGAAATATCTTTTCACAAGAGTCACGCATGAAACATACTTCCTCAACTGATAATAATTGTAAAATGTATCCAAATTTCTGGCAAAAAGCTCATTGCTCCGAAAGAAACGTTTGTTACCATTTTACGAATATTATGGAATTTATATCCTATGTAACATGTTATGTATAACATGTTATGTATAACATGTTACATAGTCGTATACATCGTATACATAATTATGTTATGTATACGAAGCAAGCCGAACTCTTTTGTTCGAACACTCTTTTCGAACTTTGCCTTCTTCACTGAAAGATTAAGCTTATTAGGATCCAAAGTACCTTTGGAGCAAATCTGATATGCTTATGATGAAGTCTGACGGTAGATTTGTCGACACTTAAGCTTCTGAGATGCTTGAAACAAATAACAGTTACTACGAGTGCAGTGTATACTTTTCCGTGTGCGCGCAAACAATTATCGGAAGCTGTGTACGTGAAGCGTGTGCATCCGTTTCGTTTGTCGGAGATAGATCGCGGGGAAGGAACGTCAAAAAGCCCGATTCAACTCGATACCTGCGATACCTGCGTGTATCTGCGCGCGATGACCTCGCGGTAGTAATTCGAAAGCCGGATGGATTCGACCGCCGGAAAACGCGCTCTCGCGTCGCTCCGCGAAATTGCGGAGCGAGGAAACGCGAGAGGTCCGTTCTTTTTAGCCGAGGAGCTAGGTTACACTTTTTGTGCCGTTAGAACGGAGATATATAATTCAGCGTTGGAAGGAGGGGGAAAAAAGTGCCACGTGCGGTATTAGTTGAACCGAAAAGAACAGGCCTAATGTTATCTAAAGCCGGCGCGCTCAAGCCCGCGCGAATACAAAGCATCCCGCATTCGCAGAGGCGCTGGAGGAGCTGCGAATCGCCGCGAAAATCAGCGAGGAGGAGGGCGACACACCCACGTTGTCTTACATCCGAGATCTAATCGAGCAGCTGAATCGTGCCCTCCGCGAAGTCACGTTCGGCGTGAATCGATGCGCGAAGGGTCCTTCACCGGGGTTATCGCCGCGCGAAGAGCTCGGCCGATCTGAGGGGAACGAAGCGATAACAACTTCTGGAATTAAGAGAAAGACGCGCAGCAGGGAGGGCGCTTTAGCGCCGTCATTATGTCCCGGCTACGTGGAGGACGAGACGCTCGATCGACGCGAGACAGGTATTAGCGTGGAATTTGTCGGGGATTTATTAAGAATAAAGAATGCTCTCGACCTATTGTCCGTCGAGAGAGATTTCATTTCAGATTTCGAGAAGCAAAGGTAATCTCTTCTCCGCTCCCACTCTCGTTTCTTCCTTTCTTTTCTTCTTACTTACTTTCTTTCTTTCTTTCTTCCTCCCTCCCTACCTTCCCCCTTTTTCTTTTTTCACGAGCGAGTTTGTATGCCCGTTGCTTCGGAAGTAGATATAACACGTGTACCAAGATAATTTTTCTCTCTGAAGGAAATCTGTTCGCTCGAGAAAGCGTCGAGACGTCGAGTCGCTTCTCGAAAACGTGAATCTTTTGACATGTGTGCGATTCTAAAATTCCATATTATTCTATCGTCGATTCCAAGTTGACGTATAACTTCACTTCAAATTTCCATATATTCCCCTGATTTTTCCACATGTCGAAAAAATTCCGCAACACTCCAACTGCGAGCCATTCTTTTGAGAGAATTTTAGCGGATTACAATTACATTTAGTGTCCGGGAATCGGCGAAAAAAAGCCGATTTATTGAAAAAAGACCCGGCAGTCGGAAAACAAGTCGGATAAGAAAAACCTCAGAACTGAGATCGGTACTATCGATAACGTAGACGAGGAGTCGACTTCGCTGGACAGTGCGACGTCCCTCAAGAGCAAACGGACCGATGTGACGTACGTGATCGAGTCATGCACGCGCTTGCCGAGCGAGAGGAAAATATACGCCGACGAGGAATTGACGGAATCGTCGTTCGGAACGTGTAATGGCGACTCCAAACACTCCATCGACGTAGAGAAGGCATCAGCTTGGCCGGTCGAGGCGTGTTGCAGCAACGTCGAAACGAGCGGTCGAGGAGCCGAACATGAGACATTCAGGATCTCGAGATCTTGCGAGGGTGAACGTTGTAACTTCGTTACCGACGAGTCACGTCGCGCCGACACGGCACGATTTGCGGATATTTGCTACTTACTCAAACTCGAAAACAGGACGACGAAAGAGAGTCCTTTGTCCGCGAAGGATCTCCCGGCTGGAGCAGCCGTCTCAAGGTAAACTGAGGCGAGCTCGCTCGCTGAAAGTAAGGAAGAGTGTTAAAAATACGTCGCGAGAGACGCGCGCCATGCGAAGAAGTCGCGCGCGAACACGACGACGAGTTCGGGGAATCGTTGCTCGTTTACCTTCGCGTCACTTTGTCGGCTATCGCCAATTAGCGAGGAACTGTCGCGATAATAAATCGAACAACTCGATGTCTAAAGGGAAATCATCACATCAGCGTCTCTTTCATTGACTACCGTTGCATTCTTGCCGCTCGCTGCTCTCTCGCTCGCACACCGCCAGCTTCTCTTTCACGCGCGATCTCGGCGCGTCGATGTCGACCAATCACGACGCTCAAGCCTTCCTCACGCTGAGATTGGCTAGCGAATAGTCTGACGACGAGGTCTGTCCCAAAAATATTTCATCTCTGCGTATATCTTTGTCCTTGAGCATTCTATTGTAGAAAACAGATATTTAGGCTGTGTTCCGATATTCGCTGCCAGCACTGAAAATATATAATATACGTGACACAAACGTGTGTATCTGTATTTACTGGAATTAGTAAGGTGGACTTTTAGGAGTACCCCCACCACCAAACGGCACGACCCAACAGCTGTTCAGTCGGCAACGGTACATAGTTGTAGTAGTAGTAGTAGTAGCGGTAGTTCTTTGCTGACTCCGGACTGCATTCAGCTTTGTCCATATGCCATTTTCCAGTAGTACGAAGGTAAACGAGAAACAGGGACAACGCGTACGCAGTTCCCACGATCAAAAAATATCCGTAGTTACAGGAACCACATCCAACCGCCACGGAGGTGAACGAAAGAACTTGTGGTACGTAGTTGCGTGAGCGTCGAAAACTCCTCGCATATCGATCGAGATCGATCGACCTATCGCGGCAAGAAACTAGAATTCCCAACGCTCTCCCCATAGTCCCTAGTAATTCTCTATCTCCGATAGCCAATCGATACACAGGATCAACTGTTGCCGCGCGGCAAGCGGAATCTTATTAGTCTTCGGTTGGCGCTATTTTCGACCGTTAATAGCCGCCATTGTGCCAGCGTTATTTCGTTTATAACGCGATTCCGTTGAATCCGTTCGAGTTTACGCGACGAGGCTCACGTCGATCGCACGGTCTCTCTCGCCCGGGTGTGAGAACGTTTGCCGTGACCTGTGATCAGTGGGGCATGACGACGACGACGACGAGCAGCCGTAACGTAGCCATCTAGCTCGGCGCGAGCCGCGCTTTATTTACTCGTCCGAGGCGTGACTGTACGCGAGCGTAATCGCGCATTGCTGCGTCGCGAGTGTTAAGTGCCGGCTGACGGTGGTTAATGAGTAGCGAGCGGTGGTTAATGATGAGCGCGGGCGCGCTCGGCAGTCGCGCAACGAAGTGCCGCTTCTTCCGGTAATCCGTGTCGGCTCGACGTGGGAGCGCCGCTTTTCTCGGAACCGAAGACGGCAGCGATGGGGCGGGGCGGGGCGGGGGAGGGGGCGCTGGAGCGAGTACGGTGAGTGATCTCCTCGCACGTTTCTTCTTGTCAGCTCCGCGAAATTCGATACCGCGGCTCCCCTGCGTCTCCCTTTTCTCGCGCGGAGACCAGAGTGAGACGCGCTCGCGCGATGAGACGCCCGAGCGATGCGGTACAAATCGATATCACGATTCCGCGATGAGGCGCCGTACAAATCGTACGCTCGTCATCATGCTCGACACCCAAGGTCTTTTTCGAAAGACTTCCGGATTAATGCGGTAAATTGAAGCGAAAAACGGATATATTTTCTCTCGTTCTAACCTTTGTATATACCACCAGTTCCAAAGTTTCCCTCCGACAAAGAATAGCCCCCATGGATCATTACCGTTCGACTCACGTCGTCAATTCCGCCGGCGCTCCCGGAATGAACTTTTAACGCGCCCCTCTGTCTCTCTCTCTCTCTCTCTCTCTCTCTCTCTCTCTCTCTCCGTTGCAGCTCCTAAATGGATCGTTTCGACCGTCGCCGTCGGCCGAAAACGTCACGGTCGCGCGCACCCGTGGAAATGCATGCCGCGTAAAATCCAGCGCGCCGGCCGCGATAAACAAACCGGTGGAGCGCGCGCACGTCGAGTCGGGTTGATCTAAACGCATTGTCGTCGTCGCGCCGGAGACTCGATTCGCGCGTCGATTCCGCGTCGAAGTGCGACGGTGCGGAAAGGATATCGCGGCCTCGACGAGAGCGATTCGCGCGTTCAGCCGCGTCAACAGCTCGCCGGCTCGACAGCATGCAAAATATGAAAGAAAAATACCTTGATGGGGCACAAGCGAAGCGGGGGAGGGGGGAGCTTGAGGAGAGGCCGGGTCCTCTCGGGGCTACCTGTTGAGCTGGCGTATGTGTATTCTCGGCAGGTTTCTTTTGTCGGCTCGCCAAGATGGACGAATGCAAGTTGCGACACGCGAAAATTTGCATTGCACGGCGCGAGCGGCGCGAGTTCCGGGAGGAGGTCGCTCGCGCTCGGAGAGAACGCGACTTTGATAGGCGCCGCCGGCGAGCTGAGCGAATTATTCGTCCCGTGCGAGCCCCGGCCGAACTTAATGACGCGTTGTAAAACGAAACTACAGCGCGGCGTCGGAGTTTTTATCGCGTGCGCCGCGAATTATCGTAAAGTATCGGAGCGAACGATCGAGAGACGGCCGAGTGAATATATCGCAATTGCAATTGCGGCGAATGGCGGTGAGAAATCACCGGAGAATATCGCGCGGAGGAAGGATGGGCCCGCGGTTATTAAGATGCAGGTCGGCGGTGTGTGCCATCTCGTGTGATTGTCGCTCGTAACAAAACCGTGTTTCCGAATCGCTCGAAAAATGGAGAAAGGGAGGCACAATAGTCTGCTTGGTCGTCTGCAGGCGAGAAACCCGATCATTGTTACTCAACTCGCACGCAGCGAAAATAGCGAGAGCGTCTCGGCTTTCATGCGACTCGTTCGAACTCGTTGAGAGAGAGAGAGAGAGAGAGAGAGAGAGAGAGAGAGAGAGAGAGAGAAGGAGAAAAAACAGATATTGGTTTATACACGAACGAAGTAGAGCAACCGGCTTGCTTCACTTATATCGCAAAGACCACTTCGGAAAGTACGAATAAACAAGTAACATCTGTTCGGAGTACTCGTGTATGTTGAAAATACCAAGATGCGGTTTCTGCGTTTCCCGACTCGAAATCTTGCCTCCCTACTTCCGCTCTCAGCTTGCCAACAGATTCCAAAGGATTACGATAGGTCTTACTTTTTTATGGGTAGCTCCTGTCTCGCGTCTCGAGTGGTGAACAGACAATTCCTTAGATAAAACTTCGCGCGCGAGAGAGAGAGAGAGAGAGAGAGAGAGAGAGAGAGAGAGAGAAGAACTTTAAAAAATAGAGAAATTTCGAGTGAGGTTTATCGGCTTTAAATAGAAACTGTAGATTGAATGAGATCGAAAGAAGTCGATCCATCATGTTCAGAGTATAAAAGGAAATTAAGTTCATTCATAATATCTGAAGAGTAAAAAAAGTAGGGCAGGGGGAGGAGAGGAAGAGAGAGAGAGAGAGAGGACGAGATTTAAAGTGGAAAATTGAAATGGAAAATTGCAAGTGTAGGCGATCCAAGTTCGATCAGATCGTCTCAGGTTGGCTCAGGCGTGGTCAAGATCTTTATGCTTCCTTTTGATCTATTCTCTCCGAGTCAAGTTCTGAGCGGACGGCTGTAATTGTTGAGTACAATTGCAAGCTCAACAGTCATACATCAAAGAATAAGGCAAGAGGAAGAGTTGGAAGACTGTAACTAATATCGCGAACATGTTCGAGGCATTCACTCGATATCGGCGAGAATAAAGCCCACGGCTACGCACGCTCGTGACAGCGATGATGAAAGATGTTTACCAGCGCGCGCCTTTCTGAACACGAAAGACGAGCCGTACATACGTCTGGCGGTAGTACGAGCAGAAAATTATTCATACAAAAACGGAGGATGCGCGGTTTTCCAGCGCGCTTTTATCTCGAGACAAATGCTTTCGCTCTGCTCTTCCGTTCCGTCAGCATCCGCCCTTCTTCCCTATTCATTCGACCTACAAAATCAAATTCGACCTCTATCGCACGCGCGCGCGTACATACACAGACGCGCGCACGCATACGTGAGAGCGTATATCGACTGGAAACTCGAGAGCGTCCGTAATTTCGCTGAAAGCAAACACGCTTACACCGCAAGCCAATTAATCGAGTAGGGATGATTCTCGGCAGGGACCGGGCTTTTTTTTTCTTCTTTTTTTTTATTTGCCTCTCTCGAGTTTGCTTGAGTAATTTAACGGCCTGCAATAAACCCGCATTAATCCCCGCCGCGTTTTATTAAGCACCGACACGTGCCGACGTGTTGCGCTCGAGGCGGATATTTCTTTTCCACATGTCGGATTTAATCAACTGATTTTTCTCCCGACCCTCTTGGTGTGCTCTTCCCCCCCCTCCCCCTCCCCCCGCGCCCCCGTCGTCCCTCGTCTACCTACAATGCCGGCGAGCTTCGTCGCAACAAGCGCAAAGCGACGGGAGATCATTTCGCGCCGAGGAGAGACCTCGGCTTCATTTCGCGAGTGCGGTTAAGACCGCCTCTCCAACTTTAACTCTTCCTAGGCGGGCGCGCTCTTACACAGCGTGTACCGCAAACTAAAGTTCCGAGCTTCTTGTTAACTTGTTCAGACGGAATTTAATCACGCCGGTAAAGAACAATGTCCGAACGTATATTATTACGTCGGTGTCGGGCGAAAAGAAGAAAGGTTATCATCATGTAGTCACGCAAGCGCGTTTCTCTCTCTGCTCGCACGCTCGCAGCGCGTGCGAGTTTTGTGCGGATTTTATTCGGATTAAACGTGAAAGCGGGAGATATACGTGAGTGTGATGCGGCATTAAACACGATACCGTATATCCGCGAACGTTGAGCGATCCCACCGGTAGTAAACGCAACGCGCCTCCGTAATCATTTTAGAGAATCATCCCGACTGTAATTAAGTTTTTATACACGCAGCAAACGACCGCACTTGGCGCGTGTAATTGCCGAAAATTCGCTCGCGGCTCTAACGTAAGGCTCTCCCTTTTCGGGCTGGATTATATCGAGCTTCAAGTTTGGATTTATGAGAATTATATCGCACGTAGGTACACCAAAATTCTCTTGTCGTCGTTTCTTTTTATCTCGAGACGCTCGCCGTCGCTCGCGGGATGAGCCGAGTCGCACCGTTCGCCATATTTCATTGCCGAGATATCAATTTATGTTTCGACCGTGTACATACAGTCAAAAGTACTTTTGCCGTGCCGGGCTGGGCTACCATTGGATGAGCTACGACAACATTGGGGATGTTATGGTCGGACGTTGCGCGCGATGTATTATTCATACAATTTTGGAATAAAAAATACGGGCGATCTCCTAAGCGATTGACTGCACAATGGAAACAGCAAGGAATTGATAGGAGTGAAAAGATATTGGTTTTTTCCCTTATCAAGATCCTCGGTATTTTCGCACGAAATATCGCGCACGGAGGGAATTTTTTCGCAGCAGTTTAACGCAAACAAATTCCGTGTACGCGCCATCGTTAATAATTTTGATAAATAGTGCGCTTCTCATGTGTGAAAAATCTAAAATGATCGTTATCGCGACTGCGCCATGTGCCTAATGACGCGAACCGCGGAAACAATAGCGCGATGAGGTAACGTCGTGTAGTATGTGAAGCTGGCGTTTCATTCTGTGGAAACTTACAAACTATTAAGAGTTTGGACTTTCTTCTTAACAGTTTTAAAATTTCTGACAAGTTAAATAAATAATTCCGTCCATAAAGGCAGAAAAGAAAATGGCTCGGAACGGAAGCCGAGACGCCATGGTTCAAGTTGCGTCTCAATTCGTCTTACGCGTCTTCTTTACTTCTAATTTGCTAAATGTTAAATGGCATTTATTTTACTCGTCGAGGTCGAACCACGCTTAGGGCGCAACGATCATTTTCATTAATATCTTAGATAATTATGGAACTTTTCCTGCATTATTCTCTCAATTACAGCTACATTTAAAAATATTTTTAATATTTTTAGTTATTTTTAAAATATTTTATTGATATTTCAGTTGCAATTCATTTATTACAACGGGTAATCGTAGGTCGATATGGTTTCCACGGATCATCGTTTTCTCGACTCTAAATTAATATCTTATTGCACATAATTTGATAACTTATATTCAGTGGCCCATCATTTTCGCATCGATCGATTTCGGCCTGTCGGCTTTCATTTCTTCATAACGAATAACGTCAGGTCGACGCGGTTCGCGAAGATCTTGGTGATTTTGAATTTAGATCAAAACCTTATCACTCATATTTCATTAATTTATATTTGGTGACTCGTCATTTTTGCATCGATCAATGTCACGCCTCTCATAACGTAACGTTAAATTTATGTGATCTGGAAGAATCACATGGTTATATTTATGGCTAGGTTAATATCTTTTCACTCATACCGCGATATTTTATATTTGGTGGTGTTATTGTTCGGTCTATTTAATTAAGAAACATTACGTTACATATGGAGAATTATGAAATTCTCAACTGCGTGTATTATGTTTTCCGTGAAAATTATCCAATTATATTATATTACAAGGGAGTACGATGGGCATACGAAGTTTCCTGTTTGAAGTTTACGTTACGTCTACTGCCAAGTAGAAACAAACGTGATGTAGTCAGACATCTTGTAGTCGCTACGTTTGTGTTTTCAGCGTAGCGAGAATTGTGCGACTTTAACAACTTTCACGTGGAGCAATTGCGGCTCGTGAAATTGTGCTTCTTAATTACCGAGCGGCGAGGATAACGTTTCGCGGACGAGAAATTGTTGCTATCGTAAAATGTCCTGGCGTTCCTGGCGATCGATTAATTCCATCGGAAAGGTGTTCTTTTATTTACTCGCCGTTAATTAGCGGTGCCAGCGAAATCAACGAAGCCGTCACGATCGTCGCTAATTAAATCTACTTTACGCACTTAATCGTTCTTTGATTTTCCGTTTTACGGGATAGCAATTAAAGACTATTCGCGCTAGTTGGGCGTTTGCATTCGTACTTTGCGACATCGAAATGTAAAAGTAATCGGGTCTGTCAATCGGGTCGACCTAATGATCTGAATATAATTTAGAAAAATGAGCATCAGACAGCCGCGATTGATGAATGAGAGTGCAATTTCATAACTGGAGATAGATACAGAAGAGAGAGAGAGAGAGAGAGAGAGAGAGAGAGAGAGAGAGAGAGAGAGAGAGTGAGAGGGAGAGACGGCACAGATAGAGGAGACAGGAAAGCATTCATCTTGTTTTAAATCGGATTTCATTATTTAATAGGTTTGCAGAAGTGGGAAGGTGAGAGCGATTCATTCTCAGTTTAACTTCCGGGCAAGTGGGAATTAGCGAAAAGGTCATTAGCAATTGCGACCGGCGGAATCTCCGCGCTGTCGCTCTCTCCCTTTCTCTCTCCCTCTCGGTCTCTGTCTCTCTCTCTCTCTCTCTCTGTCTCTCTCTCTCTCTCTCTCTTCTATTTTTTCCCTCCCCCTCTCATTCGCTCTTTCAGAAAGATAAATGGATTCACAGTCGAGCGGATGAGTTCATTGTTGATCGTGTTAAAACGACGTCAATTTGTCCGCCATAGCCGTCGTCGGTCCGTCATGGTCGTGAATTCCGGCTAATCGACGCGATTCAAATTAAGATCCGCGAGAGAAAGGATCCCCGGGCGTCATGATAATAGACCGAGCGCAATTTCGACGTCGTCGGCTGGCGAAGAAAAGAAAGAGAAGGAAGAGAAGAAAGTAACGCAGCGCACAGCAGATTCGCTCGCGACGGCGGCCGGACTGGCGATTATTCACGAGCCGCTACAAAATGGAACAGCTCGTTCTACTCGTGCCATATGCAAATGGGCCGCCGCTATCGCGGATAGATTTATGGATCCGCCGCGTGATCTTTTTGCGATCTTCCTCGTTGCTTTCGGCGTAGCGCCGGCTAATTAATTCGTCGCGCGGAAGTTTGATCGGTGTTGCGGCTCGTGCGGCTGGATTTCGCCGGTTTCAGCGATTCTCACCTCGGGAGCGCCTCCCGACGGTCCTTCTCCTGCGATAATTAGCCCGTGACGATATCGCAACTGCGATTGGAAATTATAGTATCGATCGTCCGATAAGATTTCCAAAATCCAAATCCACCACGCGTTCTCCTTCGTATTCTCCGCCTTGCTTGCCGTTCGGTTTGTCGTTGAGCGGCCAATCGGTCGCGATACCGCTGACTCCGTAATCTCAGTCAATCGAACGGTAATTGGGGTTGCCTCGAGAAAGTACATGGGTTTCCCCTGTGCGGCGGCGGCAGTAATTCACAGGAATCCAAACTATGTACGAACTACTTTCGCGGCTTGATCGACTGCTTGGGCAGAGTCGCGCAACTTCCGAACCAGCCCGCTCTTTCCCGGGCCGTAAAATTGTCACCGAACAACTTCTGACGTCAACCTCCGCCTCTCTCTCTCTCTCTCTCTCTCTCTCTCTCTCTCTCTCGCCTCACCCTTTTACTCGCAGATAAAATTCGAGCGCAGAAGCGGGATTGAACAGAAACGCTTCGACGCGTAGTGTCGCGAGGGGTTCGCATTGACGTCCCCATGAATGTTTGAGTAAAGGACGCAAGAAGAGGTCCGTGGCTGCTCTCGAGCGGTCGGATGAATGGAAATTTCGGACTGGCGTACTCGAAATGTATGTTCGAGTAGCAGGGGTCGCTCGGAGAAGAAACATTGCGGTAAAATTTACAAACGTTACAGTCGTATCTCTTGTCACAGTGTTTTTGTAAAGTCGGACGATCCCGGTAGGTGTTGTGCACGAATTACCGTGGAAGTGGCAAACACGACAGAATGGCGAGCCATTCGAGTAACCGCGATATCGTGCAATAACGAGACAAAGGCGCGTAACATTTCCGGATAAATACACAATGATTTCGCTCACACCTCTGTGCGGTCCAAGTTTCGCAAAATTTCGTCGTGATTCTCACTATGATACTTTCGAGAGCTCAGCATCAGCTCGTATTTTCGAGGCGAGAGGAGGATTTTAGGCTATCGCCGGAGGCGGAGCAACATGGACACTTTTCTAAAACGATCTTCGCGACCGATATATCCAATGGGAGAAAATTTCGTTTCCCGCGATTCTCGAGAGTTTCCTCGAGAGTGCTTTTCGACACGCGCTGGAAAAAGCGTTCGCACCTTCGTGTTCCGATCACACGCTCGTGTCCGATTGTTTCGTCCGATTTGTGCGCGTTGCCAAACTATTATTTCCGAGTCTCGCTGCTTGTCCGTTAAAAGCGCTACAAAGGCTGTTTATCAATTTCCCCAAAAATACACGGTGGCCTTTATCGCGAGAGAATGGTGGTATTCAATTTGACGCGAGATGCTAGCTCGCGTCTTTTGATAATGGCAGATGTTTGTCGGGATTTATAGCGTTGTGCCAAGCCAAGGAGGGTGTGTGTGTGTGTGTGTGTGCGCGCTCGCTTCTCGATGGAAGAGAAAGATCAGCAGACTGAGCGTAGGAAGAAACTCGCCGAATCGATATCGCTGGGAGATCGGACAACGAATGCCTCGTTTTCTCGTTTCTCGGATACATTTCGATACCCTTTCCCTTTCCTTTCCTTACCGCCATCCTTGGCTGGACCTGACTGACGGCGGCCGGTTTCCGCCGGTAATCCGTTAACCCTTTGAGGCATAATGGTAAGTATACTTACCACCTATTTATTCTCATTTTCATGAAATATTTCATATTTGAGGGGGATTCTTGTCGGGTCTTTTGCGTTCTTTAGCTTCTTATATGATATGGGAATATACATGAAAGGTTGAAAAGTGTTTTGCATAAGTCCATTTATTATAAATAAATAAAGTGTGAAAAATACACATTTTTACAGAAAAAAATCATTTTCCACGAATTATGAGTGAATTTTTTGTTCAAAATCAAGATTCGAGGGTTTTTTGAGTCGCTGATTACGAATCTGAGGTCCAAATTTCAAAATTAATTTTCCAAGACGGCGGGTTCAAGATGGCGTATCATAGAATTTTTATTAAATTAGCTAAAATTGTACTCTGGTTAGTTTTTGAGGTCGCTGATTACGAATCTGAGGTCCAAATTCTAAAATTTATTTTCCAAGATGGCGGTTCATAAAATTTTTATATGATTCGCTGAAATTGTACTTTGGTTAGCTTTCAAGGTCGCTGATTACGGATCACCGATGTCACTGAAATTATTGCGATTTTTCATATTTGTGGCCGCCATCTTGAATTTTGAAAATCTGATAACGGATTCGTGATCAGCGACTCCAAAGACCCCACAATACCCATTGTCACCGAAATTATCGCGGTTTTTCATTTCTGCGTCCGCCATCTTGGACCCGCCATCTTGAATTTCGAAAATCTGATAACGGATTCGTCATCAGCGACCCCAGAAACTCCCGTATATAAATTTTCATGTGATTCGGATTTTCTGAAAAATATGTGCCTCAAAGGGTTAACAAACGTTTGCGCACGTAAGCAATCTGCTTGTCGCGCTGACAAAATGCCGCAAAAATGTCGCGCGTCTGGCAAGTTGGCGAGACGTCCTTTCGCTCTTACAAAGGCCGCACCGTCGACGAAAGCGCGTCTCTATTTTCAATATCGCTGCGCGCGACCGGACCGTTCCTGCAAGGCGAGACGAGACGAGCAGGACGTCCGATAATGGCGAGCGCGCAAGTCAAATTTTGCTCTTCGTGTTGCGAGAGGACTCGCCGGTCCGGTCGGAAGCCATGAAAGTCAAATAAAGTCTGCTACTTCGGACCCGCCTGCTTTCGCTAAAGAGGTCCTTCAGATCCGTGTGCATCATTAAACACCGCTGCGAGGAGCCCGGGAATCAACGAATCTCGGTCAGGCCGGGTCGCCTGATGCATTCGCTCGCGTTAGAAATTTATCAGTCGGCGACTCACGCGTTGTCCAACAAAACTAGCCGCATAACGCGAATTCTATTCGAAGTAGAGACGCGATCGCACGTCGAATGTAAGAATACTGCGATCGTATATCGTTCGTGCGCTTTGCGTCAATTCGCTGTAGCATTTGCAATCGCAGAGGATCGCTGAACGATGAAGCGTAAACGACGAGGCGTTAAGGAGGAATTGATCGCGCACACGCGGTTCTCCTCCTCCTCGTCGTCGCAAGGTTGTTCAATCAAGGCGATAATTCGCGCGAAGATGTTGTCGATAATGAGAAACCAAACGAGAATAGCGATGGTCGATATCCGGTCGGCGAAGAGGGTCGGCAAAAGAAAGCTAGCTCAGTCCTCGCGGCGCGAGGAACGGCTGAAAATCGACAACGATTTTCCTGAAAAGAAATTCCGTCGGACTCGCCGGAAAAATCCTGAGGCCGGAGATTACCCTTGAAAAGGGAATACAACGAGCGTCGGCGGTGCGGCAGGTTATATTTCGTCAGCGTCGCTCCGCAGCGCGAAGCGCACGAAAAGCGAAGACGCACGAGACGAACGCGAGATAAATTGCGACGCCGGCGATCCCAGCGAGTTTCTCGACCGCTATTGACGGACCTCGGACGGAAATTGAAATTGATTACACTTTGGGGAACCTCAAGTTCGACGTCGTTAACTGCGACAATTAAATGAGACACCGAGAGGTGATGCGACAGAGGTGTGTGAGAGCTCGCGGTGCGTAAATCCCCCCCTCCGACGATCATCAATTCGTACGACTCGGCTTGGCGTTGCGCAAATCCGAAAAAAAAGACCCGCAGCGCTGGAAATCGCGCTGTCACTGGTCGCGATTGCTGCTAATCGCTTCGTTAATCGCAGCTGAATCCGTCCGCCGTTTTTATCCGGCGCGATCGCGCCCGAAGCGCCGCTACTTACGACCGGCGCGGCGCAATTCGTAATTAGCAATAAATCATCGTCGTGGTCGCGCATTCGGACACACATCGCCTTCCGGCGAGGGGAGCGCTCCCCCGAATATTTCAATATTTCACTCCGGTACAATGTGAACGCGCGATTTGCAATGCAAAATTCGCGCGCGCCGGCGGCGGCGAAGTTTCGGTCCGCCGGGCGCTTTCCAACGTCGACGACGCGCGTTCGAAGAGGACGCTTTTGTCACGGCGCGATCGCTTTCTCGTGTAATACTTCAATAGCGCTGTTTACCCTCACGCAAACACGGCTTTCTCCCTCCCCCGTGGCGCCGAGGCGTGTTTGCTCTCTTTTGCTGCCGTATCTTCAATTTGATATTTGCATAAGTACCGCCATACATACGGGAGAAGTTGTCGCGCTCCTGCGCGCTCCTGCGCCACCGCCGCTCTCCCTCCCCGGGGGTGAAAGCTCGCTCTTAGTCGTAAAAATAGGTCGACCGAAATCGACAGCTCCGCATCAGGGAGGGATCGGGAAATGTAGGAGCCGAAGGGCCGTGAGAGGCGGCGTGACGCAACGCGCGTTATCCGCGCTCCGGAGCGAGCCGGAGGTCCTGCGCGAATCCTGCGCGTAGGAAGCGACGATTTGAACGTTCAACGCGTCCGAGTTCATCCGCGGTCGTGCTGAAACGTTGGACTGAGACTGTTAAAGAGTTAAATACGAGGAGAGCGAGAGAGCAAAGTTTCCACGTTGAGCTTGAGCTCGTGTGTTATTTTGAGCGTTAATACGTAGCTATCTCAAACTAGTAGTTATTCAATTATACCGAGAACTCGGCGGAAACTTGGCAAATTAATACGTATCGCAAAAGTGCAGCGGGCGCACCGCGCAATCATTACCCGCAGGGAGATTGTTGGGAGTTTTCTTTCCCGGTGCTTTCTCGAGAGGCGGATCGCCTCTCGAGCATCCGCCGGCGCACCGAGGATGAATCGGCAAGTATCGGTGTGGAAAATCCTTCGGGTCGTGCGCGACCTGAGTCGTCGCGAGACTCTGCCCGAGTCCAGATTAATTCGTAATTATTTAATATTTCTTATATTCATACTTTCGATATATATATATATATGCAGGGTGCTAGATTTCAAACGTAACAGGTAAAAAATCTCGAAAACTATGAAAGATATTTAAAAAAGTTGAAACACAAAAGAATTTTTCATTTACGCGCGATGTACATGATCGTTACGATTTACGCGCGTCGTGTTTGTTGATTATTCCGACGAAGTCGCTTCCTGGAAATAACCCACAGTTACGGCACGCGAATATGTAAACATATTACGCGCGCTGGAGGTATCCTTGTTTGGAACTGGCTGCGGTGAATGTCGAGGTTATTATATCGGATTGTGACCTCCCTGAATGTTTCACTACCGTCTCGGATCGCGAACGACGCGTGCCGTGGAGCAGATAAAAATCGTACGCATTCCACGTGTTTGCGGAATACACGGGACATACGAAGCATAACGTTAGATTCCGAAATTCCTTCGCTATCCTATCGCTTTTTCCGTCGGAGTTAAACGTGCTCGCGCAGAATTTGATCGGCGAACGACGAACACGGCGAACGGCGAACGGCTCGTTGCTTCCAGATAAATTGCTGCACAGGCTTGTCAGTTCTCCCTTGAAGTCCTGTCAAGTGAAATTTTAGAATCTAACCTCGGGGGGCGCTCTGGAATATTCCGTATATATTGTGCGCGCATTCCCGTTGGGTATGATCGAAATATTTCGCCGGCTCTGGAAAGATCGAGAGTCGCAGACTCTCGTCGGCATCGCGTTCGTTAACATACGTTTCTCCGGTCGAAATGTCATATCCGCGCGAGTGCCAGTGGCAGTGTCAGTGTCAGTGCCACCGGGGAGTATCCCGAGTGCCAGGACGAGCCAGCCGGGAACAGGATGTTGGATCGAGAAGCCAGGATGGAGGAAGCAGGATCTGCCGGGACGCGGGCGGCAGCGCATCGTGTATTTCCAGGTGCGTTGAATCATTTGTTAAGCGGGAAATCTCCGATTTTGAGGAAAATACTCGGCGGACTTAGCGGGAATAGGAGGAAATACCCGAGTCGAAATTTGGGCCGACGTTTTTATAGCGCATCATTCATTTGGTGAATTGCAGCTTGACAATTTTGCTACTTTCTGAATCCCTAAATATTCATCGATGTCTGTACATCATCTGTTTATCTCGCGCGACAACAAATATTGATTTAAATATTCGAGCAATATGGGCCGCGATCGACGAATCTGTAATTAATTATGCTCTTAAACAAGAGTGATAAATAATCTACTGAGCCTAATATATATGGTATATAGAGTCTAATATAAATTTTACCATTACCGATTCCTTTAACGTCTAATAATGCAATTTGCATTAACAATTTTTTTTTTCACTTATCTAAACAGATAAGACAAGGCTAAACAGCCTTGCTATTGTCTGAAATCTAAATTTAAATGTCTATTGATAAACGGCATAATTGGATATTGTCATCTTTGTCTTTATATCTTCTTTATCTTTCAAGAGCTTAAAATTCCACCGAGACGTCCAGCGGTAAAATAAAGATTATGAAAATGTTATTTATTTATTAATCCCATTATTTACTCGTAGCAAGTATTTAATATTTGCTCATGTATTGCTCAAGTCTACTATATTGTGTTCGCAGTTAAATAAGTTGCATAATTAATATATTGTTGATGAAAATTAAAAATAGAGATTAAATATGCAGATACGGAATATATTGAGATAATCGAATATTAAATAATTCTGAAATAAGTCTCTCGAGAGACGGAAATAAAATGACGGTGAATAAACATGTAGCATCTTTAGGTGAGACAATAGATTGTCTGACAGCATCATCATATATTGAAATGCTCTGTCGACTCTTCAAATTGGACGAAATTGGACGGAATAACGTAAAATTAAAATTTCGGCTCGGGTGTGCCTCCGAGATATCTTTGCGGCAATTCGACTAATTACTTCGCCCTCTCGCGTGTCTCGGGGCGATCCTTTGCTCTCTTTTTTTCCTCTCGCGAGAGAGCTGAATATATAAACTCTTCATTACCGCCCCATGTATTTATTTCGCTAAAGGAACAAAAAGTCGAGAAAAATAGAAGGAGAAAAAAGCGTTACTGCACAGTATACTGCAGTTCTGAGGCACGGGTTTACATTTGAAAAATATTCCTTCTCGTCGCAGCACGTCCGCGATTACGCTTTTTATTCCCGACGATGTGTATACGGGAAAAATTTTACAACGAGTTTTTGTCGCGGATTCAATTGGAAAATCCGATGCCCGCGCGGCCACTTTGTCTGAATTATTCATGGAAATAGCTAGTCTTTTAAATGCTGAAATATTATATTCCGTACGGAGCAATTCGCGCACTATTTTGGAACAGCGCGAGCGCCGACGGGTTACGACGGGAAAGCGGAAACGCGCGCGGCTGTTCCGCCGGCGGGAGTCGCGTTGAATTCACCGGCGGCGCATGAACGAAAATATGAAGATTACTATCAAGCGGGCGGCCGCACATCCCGCGGTTATGAATGTACTTTTCAACGAGCGCCGAAATGCAGCGCGTATTGCGTAACTACCTCCTCCCCCCCCCACCCCACCCCCCCGCCCAGGAGGCCATGCCTGTGTCGATGACGGTCAGTGTCGCTCGACTTTTTTCTCTCGCCGTTTGCGTGTGTGTCATGCAGGTCCATACTATTAATAACAACAAAGCGTTATCCGTGACCCACGGTAGTAAACAGTCGCATCGGCAGACGGGTTATTAATAAGAGAGGCCGTGTGTAAAGCGAGGAAACGGGAAGGAGACATAAGTGCGCCATCGGTCCGCGCGATTACGCTCGTTACGCATGCCGGGCTCAATTTACATGACACCGTGCATCGTCTCAGGCAAAAGTTCGCCGCAACGTAACACACATGTTCCCTACTTTTTATTATTCCTGTCCCGATGTGTGTTTTTATTAGAGATGCGCGCGGAAACGAGAGCGCGCGCCAAGTTTCCCGGCTGTTGCGGCAAATTCCCGCGAGACTGACTTTCCGAGCTAAAAGGATTATGTTGCGTGAAATTACATATACTTATATATATATATATATATATAAATATGTGTGGCACGTGTATAAATGAATCTTGTCTCCACGTGGCTACATGTACGATCATGTGTAATAAAACATGTTCGCACGGAGAAGAATGAAACACGTCGAGTAAAGCAATGAAAGAAATGTCTTAGGTTTGTTCTTCCTCGAAGAACCCGAAGAATAGTCTTTTGTTTCACTCCAATTTATCGCACCAATGTGCAGCAGCAAGTTCCCCGAAAAAGCACCAGACTATCCAATTTAACGTCGGCAGTCGCAGGCAGAAGCGCGGTTGCTTTAATTACGCTTAGTACGACAGCATTTTTTCCGCGTCAGCATGCATAATTACGAATGACCGTAATATGCAGCCATAGAGAGACGAAAAATTTGTACATATTAGTGTACAATTACTTTTTCCCGGATCCGACGCGCGGAACCACAACAGAACAGAACAGAAACCTTTGAAACACGACTGTTATTCCCGAAATCGCTCTGAAAAAAAGGGGAGAAAAAAAATAAACGGAACGAGTCGACGGTATTCGATTGTTATGATTTTTTTGCGCTTTCGGAGCGCGCTCGGTCCGTCTGAAAATAGCATTTGCATTAAATCATCATGGAAAATGCAATGCATATACATGCGCTCGAGGCGAAAGCGGAAAGCGCCAGAGGGACGCGCGCGCGTGTCCGCCGCGAGAGACGGCCGCCCGAATCCCCTTTCCAATTTGTAATTTGGCGTCATTTCATTACGCGTTTAATTTAGCACACAGGAGCGGCATAAGCGAGCTAGCGAGCGAGCGAATTCTATATTTGCAAGCGTCCTCTATCCCGGTCTTTGCCGTTAACCGGCTGACTGACAGCCGTGCCGAATGCTCGCGTGCTTGTAACTTTTCCGCCGCATCTTCCGACTGCCGCTTTCCGTCGTTAAAAGCGCGACTTTACGTTGCGCCGAAAAATCCGGCCGATTTGTCCAGAAGAACGCCCGAATCCTCTCTCGAACGTTGCTGAGGCGGCCGAGTCCTGCGAAGAGGTTCTCTCCCGCGCTTCAGAGACCTCGATTCTTCGACATGTGAGGCTCGTCGACCGACTTCGGATCGACCTCTCGCGATTCCGCTTAAACCGCCGCCGTGGTTTCTATTCGGGGTCGGCCGTTAAATTCCACTTGGCTTTAAATTTTCACGTTTCTAAGGCGCCTCCGTCTCTACTCGCCGGAAAAGAAATTGTCCGCTCGCCGGCACGCAAAGCGGAGAACTCTCGGCTGTCGCGCATAAGGGAGATCGTAATCCTACGCGGAGAAATCTGCAAACGTTTTGGCGTAGCCATGGACGAAAATGCAGGAGCGAAGTTTCGACTCGGCGCGCGTTCGTCTGTTTGAAGAAATCCAACACAACTCAAATTCCTCGCCACGAGTAAATCTGTTTCGGAAACTTTGGTTTTAGTTACGAGGCTTTAGGTGGGCCTCAAATTAACTTGGAGCCGTAATTGATCAGCCGATCACGCTTGAACGTCCTCCGCAGCCATGTGCTATTTCTATTCGGAAATTTGGTTTTACCTGTTAATTTTGTAACATCACATGGAGAAATGAGTAATTTTCCTATTACTTATTACCTCGATAATCGATCAGCTGATCAATCACGGGACGTATCTAAGTTAATTTAAGGCCTGCCAAACTTATAACTGAAACCAAAGTATCCGAAACTGATTTCGGATACTTTGGCCCAGTATTCGAGGACTTTGGTTCCTTCCTCCCTCTCTCTCTCTCTCTCTCTCTCTCTCTCTCTCTCTCTCTCTCTCTCTCTCTCTCTCTCTCTCTCTCTCTCTCTCTCTCTCTCTCTTTCATTCTGTCCGTAAACGACGCGTTTCGCCGTGTATGAGAAGAGGCATCGCGATACGTTATCCGTTGTTCAGAAAAGAGCCGGTGATTTATATGCATGCTAAGACTCATCCCTTCCGCGATAACGAAAACGCTCACAATGTGCCGCGCTGTGTGATATTTAACGCGCCGCCACGTGTCTATAATTCGCAAGGAGCGTCCGTTGTACGTTACTTTCGAACTTTATGACAAATTGTCGTCGTAAAATACACGGCGCGCACGTCTCCGACGAGGGGAGGGGGGGGGGCCCACGTAAGGCAAAATGTTTTATGTACCGTGAGACACGACGTATACACAGATGACTGCGCGCGTTTCCTCTCTTTCTCTCTCTCTCTTTCTCTCTCTGTCTCTCTCTTTCGCATTCTTCGAGGACGCCGCGGACGAATTTTTGCGTGCGCTTTTGCATAAAAGAGATATGTAACACGCGGTTGCTTCCAAAAAGCGTTCTTCCTTCCTTCCTTCCTTCCTTCCCGTCTCTGCTCCTCTTATCTGCCCTCTCATATTCTTTCTCTGCCTCTCTCTCTCTCTCTCTCTCTCTCTCTCGTTCGTCGGGGAAATGAAATTTCTTTCGACCCAGTTACGGGCGGCAGGTCCGATTGAATTAATCCCGACGAGCAGCCACGAGATCAAACACGAATGGCTAATTCGTGTAATCGATGCGTCGCTTAGATGGCTGATTACCCGGCATCGGTCATTGCATGGAAGCGGACAATCCCCTGTATTTGAGCAGCGACGATCGCGCTTAGCCGGCGGGACAATAGCCCCGACGCCTAACATGCCGTCGTACTTTCCGCGACGCACTTAGTCGTGTTCGGGATTAGCAACACCGTCGTAGCGTGCGGGAAGCTGCAGGAAGCCGAGCGAGGAGCGTCGCTGTTACACCGCGCGCGCGCGCGCGACGCTGCGCTTTTAATGATAATTGCACGTTCGTCGCGGACGTGTCGGCCCGAGGACGAGAAACGCACGCCGTCGTGAAGCTCGTCGTCTTACGTGCGCCGAGGCGCGCGTAATTGCTCCCCCGGGCGAAACTTCGCCGCGCGCGACGATTCGTCCGCGCTCATCGCGCGAGCAATTTGCGAAGGGCGAGGCGATTCCGCGACTTGGAACTGCCGATAATCGCAACAAAATCGAGCCCCGCGAACTGCCACTCGTCTCCCGTCTCCCTCCCGCGATCGTGCTCTCGTCCGCGTGAAATGTCAGCTGCGAGAACGGGCTTCGCGTCGTCGGCCGAATCGAGCTGGAAACGGCAGCCAACCCGGCCCCGGGTTCCATCGATCATCTTCGCCAGCGAGCGGCTCACCTCGACGTCGAACGTCGCCCTCGGACGCCCAACGAGATCTTCCCACGTTCGTCTTTTAACACCCAAGTCGGGAAGTTCGCGCGAGTGAGACTTTCCCCCCGGCTGTTTGCCGCGGAGAGCTTAACCCAATTCGCTATATCGGTCGTCATTAACAACGCCTATCAGCGACTCTCGTAGCTCCAGCCGACGAGCGCGGCTGGCCGACTTTCCGCTTCTCCGCAGCCGGAGGTGAAGGAAGCTCGTCGGCAAAGTGACTCACGTCGCGTAAGCGATTCCTCACCTCGCTCGATCTTTGTACAAAGCGATTCTCCGGAGCGTTGACCTCCGCGCTTGAATTCTTCATCGAAACGAAATTGGAAAATCCGTCATCGGCGGATCGACGATCGATTCTCCATCGAAAGCACCGATCTGTACTGTGAAAATCGAGCAGACGAGAATCGATCGAGAAAGATCAACCGCGCACACGTCGGTCGAGCTCGCGCAGATCGTCGCGCGCGATACTTGCGGGCTGTCGCGATCACACGCAGACGGAGATAATCTAGGTTCTAGGCAGCCAGGTCTCTCTCTCTCTCTCTCTCTCTCTCTCTCTCTGCCCCTTTTTCCCCCTATCGCGAACGAGCCTCGGTATCCACGCCTCTGTCACCTCGCCGGCGGCACACGGCGCGTGCAGCGGGCCAGGTGAGTATTGATCGTCGGCGGAAGTGCAGGGACGAGCGGCCGAAGAACGGGCGAATGTAAACGGCGACCGAGGCGATATACCGAGTAGGAATAACGCGTGCGGGGGCGGGCGGGGACGGAAAGCGGGAAAAAGCGACGAAAGACGGGTTATTTGCCGGTTAGCGGGAAATCTGGGTCGGCCCGATGACTGGCCGTCGTCGCGCGGAGAGAGCAACAGGCGACCTGTAGATTTCGAGGGTATATTAAGCCATCGGTGCGTGCAGAACAACCACGTCGACGACTCTCGCGAATACCTCGGCGTCCGTGCCGGTGTGACGTGCCGCGAAACGCAGCCGAAAGAACGGACGCGAACGCGTCGCGGGCTTCGACACGCGTCGAAGTCACGCCGAGCGGAATTGGACTCGCAGCGTTTGACGGGCACGCATGTGGCTTTGTAAGAAACGCGCGACGCAACTCGCGGCCGAACGATTGCAAGTGGCAGTGAATTCACTGTAAACTTGAAGCGTGTTAAAGTATGTCTCCACTTTAGACATAGAAAATCAGCAAATTAAATTCACACATGTATGTATGTTGAAAGAACATATTTATGTGTGTGTTAAATATAATCGTTCGTATGTGTGTTAATGGTTGGGTGTATTAAAATGACACCCTGTGTTATGAAAGTATATTAAAATAACATACGTCAAATGTGTGTTATGAAGGTGTATCAAAATATAACACACCTGATGCGCGTCATGAAGGCGAATTGAGCCACATTGCAAATCCAAGTGTGTCATTTCGAAGTGCACGTAAATGAAGTGAATCTATTTTACACATTCCTTCCACTTTAAGTCACACTTTAAGTGTTATTTAACATATTGCGTTTAAACGTACAATAATGAATAACATATAATCAATGATTTAGTCTGTAATAATATGAGAGCAAGTTATTATCACATTAATTTGTTCGATAGGTACAACACTTTTCTGAAGGCGAGTAATCGCCGATCTCGTCGATTTGTGTTTTTCTCACATGTATCTTTTTTAACACACACATATGTGTGTGTTAATTATCCGATATATTATCCACGTGTGTTCTCAGTGTATTTCGATTATCATTCTGTGTCTAAATAACACGCTCTACGTGCGTCACGGGATTGTTGAGGGGAAGTAACACGTTTCTGTAGCGTGTTACATGATGCGTTATCAAAACGCACAGTTTTGTCACGGAAAACGAATTATTTTGACGCACTTAGTGCCCCAACGCCAGCTAACGTGTCAAAATAACACACTGACACTCCATTTTAACGCACATATTCCGATGCCTAGTTTTACAGTGTTTCCGCGCGAAATTGCTGCTTCAGAGCAGCCGCGCGCTCCCTCGCGTATCTCGAAATTGTGAGAGGAGAGAAAGCGACGTGTCTCGCGCTCTCGAGATTCCTCCCCCCCCCCCGCGGAGATTTCCCCCCCTTTGCTGACGTCGGTTGCTGAAGGCGAGTGATTCTTGGTCTCATTGAATCTCATTGGGGCGGGCGGTTGTTTCGCTTTCACAAACATATCGCGGATACCTCCGCTTCGTCATTCGCAGCCTTTTCATCGAATTGATCGCCGTTGTTTGTGCCCTTTGTGACGCGCGCGACGTACGTAAACATCGACGCGCGCGATTGGCGAAGCTAACGTGTACCATGCTGACGTTAAAGCATTTACGACGCCGGGTGTGCGGCTTTTCGCGTTGTGCGAAAAGCCCCGGGATAATTCGTTGTATTTTTTGCGCCGCGATCTATAACGCTGCGGGCGCGCGCGCGGGAATTGAAAGCGCCGTAATTCCAGCGAGTTCAATTTCCGACTCGCCGACTGGATATGGCAGACGTAGCCTGCGCGTCGATCATCGTGTTTTTATTAGAGCGCGAACACACATAGAAATCATTTTCTCGCGTCGAACGGCCTGGTCGATCGAAATCGGCGGCGCGCTCGCGAGCCGCGTGGCTGCCCAGTCTTTCATTACAGGTCTATACGCGGCCAATGATGAATTACGGGTGAGTTGCTAGCTGCAACGTACCATCACGGGAAAAATTTCGCCGATATCGAACCGATACAGTCTAATGGCGCACGAGGCGAAAAAGCGTGTCGCGTAACACTCCCAAATAGCTGTACAACTCACCGTTGGACATTGTCGTCGTTTGTGAGTATGTGTGCTGCGTATGTGAACATTTTTTTCTGAAAAAATTTCGAATATACGTAATCGATCTGTGTCTAATTAATACATGTCTAATTGATATAAAAATAATATATATATATATATATATATATATATTATTATAGCAAGATAAAAGGAATTTTTTTTCTCTTTTTTCTCTCTTATTTTTTTCTTTCCTTTCCTCTTCCTTTCTTTTTTTCTTCCTTTTTCTTTTTTTTTTCTTCACCTTTTTTCTCCATTTATTGTATGAGAATTTTCTTCTTGTTATACTATTGTCTCAACTGCGTTCTCATCAAAGGGGTCAGACCCATATATTATTATTAATAAATAAAAATAAATATGTAATTTAATAAATAATTATATATATATATATATATATTTAATTTATGTTATACACAATTTATACTTATTATATCGGCGTTTGGCTTTTATTGCCTTTCGCTTTACGCAACTTCCGACTCCGACCGCGGAACCTTCACTGTCACATTTAATTAATGAGCATCGATCTTCCCCACTTGCACACATCAATGTTAAACAGCTCATCCTCCTCGCGCAAAGTTTCCCTCGCGAAATTCAAATGCCGAGTCGCACAAGCATCGAACAAAAGACTAAAGTCTCGCGCGCGCGGCGAAGACGCTGCGCGCTGTTGTCGTGTGCCGTTTGGCGATGGCGCAACAACAATAACGCCGCGTCTTCGCCGCGTCACCTTCCAATCGGCGACTCGTCCGACTTTATCCGACGACGCGATCGCATGCAAGTGCGTCATCAGCGCGCAGCGCGCGTGTGTTCCGTCTCGCTCGCTGGCGGCGCGGCGCGATGAATGCACGCGAGCTGGCGAAGCGCCGCATGATCGATGCCCTGCCGGCATGCCCTGCCTTTGTGCTCTCGAAGGCAGCGTGAAAGGCACGGGGGGTCGTTGACGATCGCCTGTTGCTCCCATTCGCGGCGACTCTCGGCGCAACAGTCCGGGGGAATCGGAACACGCTCTCGCGCGCGAAGCTCGCAGTTACCTCGCCGCGCGCCGCGCCGCGACGCGACGCGACGCGCTTTGTCCCCTCACGGTGCGCGCCCTCGAAGTTATACCGTAGGGGTGGCGACATGAGCAAGCGTACGTGCAGCCGGAGAGGGAGGGTGCACTCGTGCCTCCCCGTAGGCGCCTGCGACGGTAAACGCTATTGTCGAGACGTAGATAAGACGCGGCGGAACAAATATCACAGTTGCAAGGACGAGAATGCCGTCCGCGTCCCTCGCTGCGCGGAATTCGCGGAAAATTACCCGCGGTCTTCGCACGCGCTAAATCGAAACGCTAAACGCCGCGCAGCGCGTCGCTCGCTCGCCTTGGGCCGCGCAGCGCGTCTGTTCTGAACAGTTTCAGAACAGAAGCAGCTTGCTCTTTCCGCCGCGTTACAGTGAAATAAGTATGTATAAACTTGCGTCGGCGGTGGGAGCGGGAGGAGAGGAAGAGGAACGAACGAAGTTTCAGTGCAAATTAGTTTCCTGTGCGCTGGTTCGGCTAAAAAGAGCAGAGCTGCTGCTGCGAAGTAACTACCCGCAGTGATGAAATATTGCGCGCGGCGATATCGCGAGGAAATTTCGTCTCCTTGCGCGGCCGGTCGGGCGTCTTCGAATTCAAAGGCGATGCGCGCAGGAGCTGGCCGCGTATTAAGTCCCGCATTTCCCAGCGGAGCGTTGCGGCTTGCAACTTGCCTCGAGTGTTTCCCAGCTGTTTTCGCTCGCGATCCGACTCCGTGAAAAATGAGCCTCGGCAGGGGAGGGAGGGGGGAGGGAGGGGGGCCTGGCGGACATCGTCGGGGGGATTGAAAAGCTCGTCTCAGACTCGTGTCAGACTTGGCCGAGAGCGGGACGATGCACGCTAAGTTCGAAGTTAAGCCGAGAAGTTGAAGCGCGTTAACGGCGCTGCGACACGACACGTCGAAGAGGACGAGGTCAAAATAGTCGCCGGCGGGGAGGAAGGGAGGGAGGGAGAGAGGCGAGAAGTGGGTGAAACTCTGGGAATAATTGCATTTCCTTTGTAAGGACAGAAGCGAGCCGACGGGAGGGCGAGAGGAATTAATTGGTGCCTTGTTTATTCCTCCGATGTCGATCCGAGTTTCTCGCTACGCGCGGGAATAAAATAGCCAAGATGTCCGGCAACGTTATCGAACTCGCGCGAACGGGGGCCCCAACTAGCGGGATGCAACGATTTCTCAAAATATCGATAACGATATTATTGTCATTTAGAGCCGGCATCAATAACGATAATATCGATAATTTGGACAAATATCGATTTCTATCTAAAAAAAATGTATACATATAGGCGTGTGCGTGTAAAGAATATACAAGAGAAATTTAAAAAAATCTTTTGCACATTTTTATCTTCATATAATTTATTGTCATATTCTTATTAGAAAATATCTAATAAACCGCATACATGGAGCGGGAGATCTATTACGGTTCAACGGATCGAGGTGAAGATGACAAAAGTGAGCGAATTTACTATTTACATCGAGCAATTACATAATATATATTCTAGTGAATTCACTTTTCAATTTAATTTTCATCTCGATCGTGGAACTGCGAATAGGCCCCCAGAGCTCTCTGTAACTGAAAAATACGAAATATCAATAAAATTCATATCGATGTATCGATTGTATCGGGGACAAAAACTTATCGATAAATATTCGATATTTGTCTCTCGATATTTCGATATTATCGATATTATCGATTTATCGTTGCATCCCTAGTCGCAACGCGAAGAGGGCGAAAGCAGCAGAAGCGCGGACAGCAACGCTATTCTGACGCGCGCACGAGCGAGCGAGCGGCGATTTTTCCGCGCGAGAGAGCGCGCGATATAATCGTGAAAGTTCGACGCCCGTTTCGCGGCGCCGGCTAAGCGAAAAGTGGAACGATTTAAACGGCGTTACTGCGTTACTCCGTACGCGCGCGGCGCGCGTACATCTCGCTCACTACATCGGGCAGATTAATTTCTGACTGGCGAAACTAATTTAACTTGAGTCATAGTCGCGCGGATAAACGATTCGTCGCGACGCTTCCGCCGCCGCCGCCGCCGCCGCCGCCGCCGCCGCCGCGCGCCGTAGTCTCGATAAGTTACAACTGCGACTTCGCGTTGCAGAGCTACGCTATCTAACTGTAACGTGTCAAGGTTGCGATCCGCGCGGCGACCTCCAGGCAGGCAAACTTGGCCGCTGCAAGTTGAAACTTCAAGCGAGCGTGAAGCCGTATGCGTAAACGCTCGCCGCGTATAGACGAGGTACACGTGTCGGCTCCCAGAGCGGGGCGAGCTCGATTCGATTAATATTTCATTCGATCGGATGTCCAAGTATTTATGCCGCGGATTGCATAGCGTCGACGAATTAACGTCGCGCGCGCGCGCGCGCGCGTAGTTGGCAGCGAAGGGAAACGAGGCGCAAGTTCCGGCACTCGCATACGCACACATAGATTCGCGTCGCTCGTGAAATCGAGCGCGAGTTTTTCTCCGGCTGGAGAGTTCTGTTATTCTCGAACGCGGGCCGCAGGAGGTCCCTTATTTAACGCGTCCTTCAACGGGCGCGGCGTGACTTTTCACGAAACGAGCGGTTACGAGCGGCCGCTCCGTTGCGAGGTTCGACCTTCGCTTTAATCTGACCTGTTTCCTCCTCGGAGAAGAACTTGGCGGACTTGGACGAACGGTCAAATTTTCACCGGTCACGTCTGAACGAAGTTAATCCTCTCTCTCTCTCTCTCTCTCTCTCTCTCTTTCTCTCTCGGCGGGATTAGAACTCCGTATTAGAAGCGTATTCTCGATAATGCACCGTGAAGCATCGCGTCGCTGCCTGCGCTGCCTGCGCATAACGCAGGCATTTGCATGAATTGTCGTCGCTTCAAATTTGTCCCGAGCGGAATACTCAGATTTCCTTCCGGAGTTGAATTCCAGAGCGGGTGCGAATTTTCCAATTAATTACGATCGCAAACGCGACGTCGTGCACGATTCGACCGGAAAATTCGGACTCTGAACTCCAAACTCTGAACTCTGCGTCTCGCGTGACACAAGTTGCGAGGAAAATTGGATTCTCAGAAAATCGACCTTTCCCCGCCAAAAATCGAATTCTTTTAAGTCGCACGATATACAAGTCGATTCTTTTCAACGGAGAATCGACTTTCGATTCGTTGTCTCGTTGAAGAGTTCACCATTCGACCGCCGCGATCCGCGATCTGTACAAAAATCGAACGGAAAAGAAGATGATTTAAATCGGTCATTCAGGGAAGAGATCGATCTTCGGCAAATCCAATCGAGGTCGGCCAGCCGCGTCATTCTCCCCCAGCGTATTCCATAAACGATACGGTATTTTTAAAGAAGCGACGAGAACGACACGCGCGGTGTTTTTATTTATAAAGTGCGCGGGAGGATCTTTTTACGCCCTCGCGCGCTTTTAATACCAAGAGGCGCTTCTCCCGGCGACGGCTTCCTCGATGTCCTTTCTCGTCTTCTTATTAAGAGAAGCTCACGACCGCCGCGCGCCGTTCGGGCGGAAATGTCGAGCGAAGAATCGAGCGAAGAAAGTCCCGTATACGCAGCGTGATACGATACGGTGTGAATTCACGCCTCCGTCCGCGCGATGTGCGAAAACGATTGCCGAGCTACACAATTTATTTCGCTAACCGCGCGCGATAACCGCCCCCCCCCCTCCTCCCCGCGCGGCCTCGCCCGGAGCAAATAAACGCTTCCCGGACACGCGGGTCGTCGCATTCGCAAATCAAGGGAATGCCCTAGCTCCCTCTCGCGCTCCCCGAATGGCGTCGTGTGCGGTTCAGACCCGAGAGTCATCGCCCGAGTATTCGTAGTCTGGTCTTATTTAACCTTTAGAGTTTGCGAAGTGGGCGGGACTTTGGGTCTTCCAACATTTGTACGAATTTCTAGAACTAAATGTTGCGGACTTGATTAAATAACGCGATAACTCTGTGCGATATTAAAGTGCCGGAAATTATACATATGTGTGCGAAACACACATTAAGGACTATTTTAAAGAATTCTTAAGGGTTGTTTACATTGAAGAAATAGGCCCTGTACTCTAAAGGATCGTTAAGGTCGTCTCGATTCGTTCATCTCCAGACTCTTCGTAGCCAACGAAAGGACCGCTAGAGCGTCTGCAGATGAAGTTGGCGCGATCTTAAACACAACATCTGATTACGAACATCTCTAATAGCGCTGAGGTCGGACAAAGCGCTGACTCGTTCCACTGCACAGACTCGGCTCGCCCGTACCGAAGCTCGTGCTTCCGTTCAATCGACCCGAATCGATCCTTATCGCGTCCGTTGGACGCGCAGAGCTCGCTCCTATTCATGATTCCAGCCGGGGTAATTGTGGATTCCTATCCGTTAAAAGCGTTATTGCGCGCGCGCGCGCGTGCGCAATTTCACGTTTACGTGAGTAACGGCGAGTTACTCGTTAATCGACGTTAACGATCGTTGTTCCGCCGCTTCCGTATCGATACATCGTTACACGCGTTATTTGCGCACCGGGCGAACGGCGCCCAAGGGCTGCTTACTTCGACGTTGGTAACGATGAGCAGCGGGGGTGCGGGAGGGGGGGGGTTGTTGTTCAGCTTTGGAATTTCGGTCGAGTAACGCGCCCCTCCGCTCGTCGCTTTAGCCTCGCACACGATTGTTAATTCGCGGTTATTAATTCGCGTGTAAGAGAGACGCGACGAGTGGTTTTCTCCTGCCTCCTGTCGCGAGTCAACGATCCGACAGGCGCGGCTTTCACGCGTTCGCCCGGGGGGTCGTTTGGTTCTAAAGGAAATACTTTACGGGGAGGAGGAGGAGGAGGAGGAGGTTCCGTGTAATTAAGTTAATCCTTTGAGGCATAGTGGTAAGTATACTT
Organism: Harpegnathos saltator; assembly: GCF_003227715.2. Taxonomy (NCBI): domain Eukaryota; kingdom Metazoa; phylum Arthropoda; class Insecta; order Hymenoptera; family Formicidae; genus Harpegnathos; species Harpegnathos saltator. The sequence goes on from NW_020230081.1 coordinate 89,771, forward strand.
AGCACCTATTTATTCTCACATTTTCATGAAATATTTCACATTTGAGGGATCCTTGTCGGGTTATTTTAGCTTATATGATATGGGAACATAGATGGAAGGTTGAAAAGTGTTTTACATAAGCTGTCCATTTATTATAAATGAACAAAGTGTGAAAAATATACATTTTTACAGAAAAGAATCATTCCCCACAAACTATGAGTGAATTTTTTGCTCAGGATCAAGATTTGGGGGCTTTTCGGATCGCTGATTACGAATCTGAGGTACCGAATTCCAAAATTAATTGTCCAAGATGGCGAATTCCAGATTATCGCGGTTTTCCATTTTTGCGTCCGCCATCTTGGAGCCGCCATCTTGCATTTCGAAAATCTGATAACGGATTCGTCATCAGCGAGCGCAGAAACCCCCGTGTATAAATTTCCATGTGATTCGGATTTTCTGAAAAATACGTGCCTCAAAGGGTTAACACACAAAAGCAAGCGCTTGCGGGCGCCCTTCTAAGGTAGTGAGCGGAGAAACGCGCGCTTGTCAGGCGCACTGCGCCCGATGAAAGATTAACAAGCCGAGTCTTTTCGGCGGGGAATCGGCGTGAAATCAATTCGGCGCGGACGCGGTGGGAAAAATACTCAGCGGCCAGGATAATGACGATGTAGCAGGATCAGCGTCTGAAAGAGTGACACCGGCAAGGCATATTTCACCGGAATCCTGGAGGAAAGTAAAATCCAGCTGGCGTATGAACGCGAGGCTTTCTTCACTGCGCGTGAAAGCAACATTGTCACCGCTGGTTTTTATACACCGCGGACTCCATTGCTCAAGGATTTCATCTTCTCAATTCTATCCGGCCGACGGCTCTCCTGACAGCACCAATCGTCACATCGCCCGCTCCGTTCCCAGCTGGCTAAGCCAGCGATCGGCATCGTGCGGGATATAATGAGCGTGTTATTACGATTCCCATTCAGCAGCTCTTGTTCGAACCGCAAGCCGCGATTATGCCGCGGCCACGTTCGCGAGCGGTCTTCGATTCATTGTACGACGAAAACAGCTCCGCGGGCGAAAGCCGCCGGCACGACTCACGGGAATATTATTCTATTTGAATATCTCGCTGAGGAAACTTTGGTCTCTCTCTCTCTCTCTCTCTCTCGCGCTCGCGCGCTCGCCTTCCAATCGGATGCACTCCGTAGCCGGCGCGTCGCGTTTATCCTCGTTTTCGGCGGCCGTTGCAAGATACCTGAAAATCCATTTTCCGCGGAACGTCGGGACGGAATGCGATAAACGGCTAGCCCTTTGCGGCCTCAGATATTTTCCCTCGGCCCGTCCCCCGCCTCTCTCTCTCCCCCCGTTGCCAACCGAGTCCGTCGCGCATTCCGCGCGTGTCTCGCGTATTCTCGTAGACTCGACGTTTCCGTGATTAAATAAAGCGCTATTTACCACGGCTTTGCGTGCGCGCCGCTCTGTGCGCTGCGCTGTTGATGAGCGCGAACGAGTAACGAGGATTCGGTCGATTCGCGGTGCAGGTGTTGTTGTTGGGCTACACCAATGGTGCGGTTGACTCGGAACTTTCTTAGCGGTTGAACCGACAAGCGTGAGACCAGCTACGTGTGAAAGATGCATGAGAGATTACGAGCCGTCGAATATAGTTGATGGCATAGCTTGAAATTCAAATGGCTCGTAAGTTCAAATTAGAAGCTGTAATAGAAGCGTCGAATACACATACACACACACACACACACACACACGCAAATTCGAGGCGCCCGTGCGGAAGTTCGGAACGAGCCCCGACCGAGCGTGTCCCGGACGGTCGAGTTGCAGTTGGCGCGAAACATCGGGCTTTCGTAACATGAGCCCAAAGCCGCGTGCAGTCTCCGGAGACAGCGGAGGGGACATTTCCGCGGTAATATCGCGTGTACCGGTGCGAAATTCCGGCGTTGTCCGCCGCAGGAGCGCTAATGCGATTTCTTCGGGCGCGAGCCCGCGAAAAAGGAACAGCCGCGAGCCGTCGACGAGCGAGAGTCGACTCTCGGTGCGTAATAATAATTCCAAGTGAATTTTCTTCACTCGCTGGCGCGCGATCATTAATATCGTTGATAGAGGCGACCCACTTGGCCGGGATTAATATGAGTTACGACGCGTTACTCGTTCAAATTAATTGAATCCGTCGCGATCGCGATCGCGCTCGCGCTCGTCCTCCGCGTCCTCAGCGTCCTCAGCGCGATCGTCCTCAGCCGCGCCGGCAAAAAGAGATACTCGGGCCGCGCGCGATGTATCATACTTATCCTCGGGCTGATAGCGCGTCGAGGTTTGCGAATAATCCGTCTTGGGCTGGCGTTTGCGAATTTCGCTAGTCACGTTGGATGTGTGCAGATGATTAATGTCGCGGATCATATTTCAACGGCCGGCCGCTGAGCGCACCCTGAGGAGGATCAGCTGTTGGAGCTGGTTAGCGCGGAGCCGGCCGCGCTCTCATCGGACGGCGATTGCACGCTGAATTAGCCGATCGTCCAGCCGAGCCGAAGACCACGCTCTCGCTTTTTCCAGTCGAGTGTTGTGCAACGAATAATCAGGCGTGCGCGAATCACGAGGGCGTCCCGGCTGGGATCGGCCGAACGCTCGCGTCCACACCGCTGACCTTTGGACGCACGTCTTTCGCTTTATTTATAGCGAGCGGTCTCTCGGCGACGCGACGCAATGCTTGATGATGGTAGAGCCTGCGCGGGGGTGGTCCTTCGTGCCGCG